>NC_087401.1:17162608-17462608 GCF_031307605.1 Tribolium castaneum | reverse complement strand
GGCCAGTCGTTTACTCGGGGACTGTTTTATTATACTAATCGGCCATATTTATATATTGTAGTTCAGTATTAATCGACTAAGTCAATAAACAACCAAAGAAAAACTATTTTTTTCCACCCAATTTATTCAAAGTTTGAACCACCGTCGCCAAATCTCCCATTCCTTTAACAACGTCGCTAATTTGAGGCATGGGCATTTTGACCAATTGGAACGAACCCATATACATAGTGGGTAAATTTTGCCCACCATTATTATTTTGTGCCAATTGTGTAAACCAATTATTTATGTTATTCATCGTGTTTTGCGTATTGGTCGACATATTTTTGCCCAAATTTTCGAACCACTCCTGTATAGGATTTTTCCCGTTTGCTGGAACAACACAAATCGAGTGACCCTCGTATAATTGCAAATTTAAAAATTTGAGTTATACTTGTTTCAGCATTGTCTTCCTCTTGTAATAAAATTTCAGGTTGTGTGTTGTTTTCTTCGCTCATTGTTGCCTCGGTTACGTCTTCAAAGGGGGCGCAGAAAGCCCCTTTATTTAAGGTTATGCCATTTGTCAAATTTTTAGCTTACCTGACGCGATAAAAGCACAAAATAAAACAAACAAATACATTTTTAGATTTATTTAAGGTGTATGTAAAGCCTTTTATACAAATAATTATCAACTAGTCCACATTTACATAATAATCAAATAAATTTCAATAAAAAGGAATGATAAAGTAATCACTTAATGTTCACTTCCGATTCTTTGGCAATGCCTCACAGCGTCTTTGAGTTTATTAACCAAATCCTGTAATTCCTGACTATCACAAGTGAATTGAATAAAATCAATTTTTTTGCCCTCATTTTCACAATCATATTTTTCCGTCTGTAATCCAATTCTGAAGAGCGGGCCTTGACTACTGTCCAAATAACTCGACTAAAACAATCCATCAAAATTAAAAAAACAAAAAATTAACAAACACACCTTAATTATGTAATCAATTTTCCACGTAATGTCCGTAACATGAGGCAAGTGATTTCCAATATTGATAAGATTGACTTCGATTTCGCAGCGATTTTTTTCGTAAAAATCCAAAAATAGGGCCGTTTTGCTCGCACTGAAGTGACATTCGTTTAAAAATTGGCTCGTATTTACCTTATTTTGTCCGGTTTGGATCAAATTTGCAGTTAGGGCCAATAAAGCTGCATATAATTCATTAATTTGGTCGGGTTTGGAGTTGTAAAGGGTTGAAATGTCTGAAAAAATGTATAAATATGTGGTTTGTCTTTGGGGTTATGTTACTGTGAGGTTCTGGAAAACCAGTCAAGGTGACAAAACAATTTTCGAGGAGTTTTTTGTAAGTTGCGTCGGCTAAATTGTTGGCCAAAACTAGCGATTTTTTGAGTTTTTCTCGCATTTTTCCGGAGGTCATCTAACCTCGAATTTTACTGGGGACAGTGTTGCCAACTGTTATTTTGCCGGTTTTATTTTCATCGAAAAAATTGCTAATTGGTGGGGTTTGTGTCGTTTTCCGCCACTTGAATGTAAATTTGCTAAATTTAGCACCTTGTTGTCGCTATAATTAATTAAAAAAGCCAAGTCGAGTGCCAACCTAAACCCTGTTACGTAAATTTTGACGTACGCCAGTGTGTCAAATGGTGAACGTCAAAGTTGGTTCGTTTTGTTGAATTTCCCTCTTGAAAATTTTCCCCGTGTGAGAAAAGTGCAACGTTTGGAAAGCAACCGACAGAATGTTATCGGCGTGTAAACAAACAATCTCGACGAGTTTCCAAAGGTCAGTCAATAAATTTTGTCGATAATCTCTTATCGTATTTTCGACGATTTTAACCGAGTTACGTTCACAAACAAGCCGAAAAAATCATAAATAGGGCTTATCTGTGTCTGATTTGTATTTGTGGGGGCACGACCTATGGAAATTTCCACTCTCTTGGGCTAAAATCGATATTCATTCCAGTGGCGTAGCATTTAGGGGGCAACGATGCGCTTTTTTTATGTTCACCTTCACGGCCCACTCGATTTAAATTTAGTCGGCCGTGAAGGCACATCCATCTGTTTATTTTTATGTTATTACAGAGTCGGTGTGCGATGTTTGGGTTCGGTTGTACCCGAAGTAAAAATCAGTGATTTTGGCGTGAAAAATGAGCCCGTTTTGCAATATTTGAAGGGTTCAAAAGAGCGTAAAGAGTTAGAGGAGGCGCTGAAAAAAACAGCCGCAACGACCGAAGAAGTACCGATTGTGATCGGTGATAAAGAATTCAAAACTGACGATGTCAGGTATCAGGTAGGCATTGCTAGTCGATTACGTTCGAGGACGAAAATTGCGTTTTTTTCGGAAACTAAAAATCGTACGACAAAAATAAAAAACCACAAAATTTTACGTTTAATTATCTATCGAATGGTGAAAATCTGGACTTGGACTCGCTCTGGGTTCCGGTTCCGGCAACAAACATATTCTTATTAGAAAAAAAAAAAAAAAAACTTCTAGCTTGAAACTGTTTGCGTAGGTTTGCCCTCACAACCATAAGAAAAAATTGGCGAAATTCTACTATGCCAATAAAGATCTCCTGAATAAAGCGATCGATACGGCTGTTGAGACACAAAAAAAATGGGACCGAACACCGATTCCTGACCGTTTAAAAATTTGGGAAAAAGCTGCATCTCTTATGGCCAACGAATATCGTCAAACTCTCAACGCTGCAACAATGCTTGGTCAAGCCAAGACTGTTATTCAAGCTGAAATTGATTCAGCCGCTGAATTAATTGATTTTTTCCGTTTAAATGCATATTTTCTTAAAGAAGCCACCAAATATCAACCGATTTCCGAAAATCCGAAAGTTACGAAAAATTCAATGCGTTATCGTGGAATTGATGGCTTTATTGCAGCCGTTTCACCGTTTAATTTTACCGCCATTGGTGGGAATTTGGCGTATACGCCTGCTTTGATGGTGGGTGTTTCTTTAATTTATTAAAAGGGGGAGCGAGGTAAATTTATTGTTTTAAGGGTAATGCAATTTTGTGGAAACCAAGCGATACGGCCCTGTTATCGAATTGGGTTATTTTCAAGATTTGTAGAGAGGCGGGGGTTCCCCCAGGTGTTGTGAATTTTGTACCTGCGGACGGACCTGTTTTTGGTGATACAATCACTGCATCGAAATATCTAGCCGGGATTAATTTTACCGGAAGTGTTCCGTAAGTATGAAAAAAAAAAGATGAATAATTACAGTTTTCTGTCATTTTTTTGCGATCCGTAAATTTGGCAAAGTATTGCCAATCACAGAAACATTAACAGAGAGAGAAAAAAGAAATTAAAAAACAAAATAAAAAAATAATTTTTATTAAAAAATTATCGATGTGGTAGAAATAGGAAACAAGTGAAGATAAAATCAACAAAAGAGACTTTGCAGAATTATTAAAAAAGCCTCCAAATTGTATTTAAAAAAAATTGTAATTACATTTTTCTATAATATTAATTATACAAGATGATTTTGAATATTCCGGATATAATAACCGAATATTTACTTTTATAATGTTATTAAAAAAAGACAATTTTTGGCAAAATTACGGTTACCTGTAATTCCAAATTAACAAATGAATGTTTCCTAACTCTCTAGAATTGTGATTATAATTACAATTTAATTATATTTGTAATTCTCATTTGAATTTTTTGTAAAATTTTCATATTAAATTTATTAAAATGATTTTTCGCGAGTTTTTGTCACATTTAATTTACTATGAAACAAAGTGCAAAAAGATTTTAAATATAATTCCGTGGAAGAAACGAAATTACAATTTCGGGCAAATAAAAAATAATAAAAAAATACAGTTTCCTGTAATATAAAAATAAAGAAAGATTAAAAAAAATGATGTATGCCACTCTTCGAAAACGAGATTTTCCTTCGTTTTCTAGTACGTTCACCCGTCTTTGGACCCAAGTCGGCCAAAATATCAACAAATACATCAATTTTCCTCGTTTGATTGGTGAATGTGGCGGTAAAAACTATCATTTCGTCCATCCAAGCGCCGATGTGACAACTGTAGTTAACGGCACAATTCGTAGTGCTTTTGAATTTTGCGGTCAAAAATGCAGTGCTTGTTCACGCATGTACGTCCCCGAATCATTATGGCCAAAGATCAAAGAAGGCTTATTGGCCGAACGCGCCAAATTGAAAATTGGCGATCCGACTGATTACGAAAGTTTTACTTCGGCTGTCATCGACGATAAAGCATTCAAACGTATCAAAGGTTACATTGATCATGCGAGGAATTCCCCCAATTTGGAAATTATCGGAGGGGGGAAATGCGATGACAGTACGGGTTATTTCATCGAACCGACGATTGTGGTAACGAAAGATCCGAAAGATAAGATAATGGTTGAGGAGATTTTCGGCCCTGTTTTGACCATTTATGTTTACAAAGACAGTCAACTACAGGAAACTGTAGAACTAGTTGGGAACTCGACACAGTTTGCGTTGACTGGCGCTGTGTTCGCACAGGATGAGTAAGTTGAGATTAGAGTGTAACGAACTGTCACTAAAATTATGCGTTTGCTAGGAATTGGTTGAAGAAAGCAATCGAAGATTTAAAAATGACAGCTGGTAACTTTTACGTCAATGATAAATCAACTGGTAGTGTAGTTGGGCAACAACCGTTTGGAGGGGCGCGTTTATCAGGTACGTGAACCAATCATACGCCAGTATTTTTTATCACGTGATTACAGGAACCAATGATAAGGCCGGTGGGCCGCACTATGTGCTCCGATGGGGTAATCCTCAAGCTGTCAAAGAGACATTTGTCCCGCTTACTGAGATTTCGTATCCCTACATGAACCAATAATTTTTGTTTTTATCAAAAATTTTATATTGTTGGAATCTGATTTTTTGTTTCGTTTTTATCGATTAGGTTTGAGTTAAAAACTCAACGTTTAGGAAAAAAATGTGTTAGAAGTTGTATAAGGAAACTCGACAATATTAATGTAATTATTGTAACTGTTATGAACGGAAAAATGTAATAAATGTGTATCATAATTCACTTTCTTGTCATTTGTATAAGTAGTGTACATTGTGTAATTGTATGAAGGGAACTTGGAGTTGTAAAGTAGCAATAAATGCTTTTTGTTTGTTAAAAGTTGGGGGTTTTTACTCTTTTCACACGCACTGTTACCAACCGTTAATTATTGGTGCAGCAATCGCTAGCACGTGCAAAAATAATAAGAGGAGCGGTCTTACCGTGTTGTTATTACACGCGTCTGATAACTACTGAATATCGACTGATAAAAAGAAATTTAGTTATTGGTTTGATCAATTATGTAGGCAACACACCGTACGAGGTGTATTGTGTGTTGCCTGTCGAATTTTTTTAAATCAATAATTAAGTGTTCTCCAGTGTTTAAATCGAATAAATTCGCAATGCAAACGAGCGAAGACGGTGAATATATCCCGTGTAAGTACCCTAAAGACTCCCTAGCGCTCTTAAACTATAAACCTAACCTCAACTAATGACAGCGAAAGAGCTGGAAAAAAACTTTAAAATACCAAAACGGAAATTAAATTTGGACGAGAGCGCCCCCGTGGTGGCTCAAGTAATGGAAAACTCATACTATAACTACATGGTGGAGCCCCAACCGCCTGTGATAGCGCCCATTGAGGTGGAGGCAGCTCGTAACCTAATTTTGCAATCCTTGCAAAAACGCGAATGTGAACGGCCAAAAACGTACCAGAATCATGTTTGTAAGTACATTTTGCGTGTTTTCTGGCAATTGTTGGCGTACTTTTTGGCAGTAAAAGAGACAATTCCGGATTGTTTTGATGAGACGCTTCCGCGCGACTTAACCTCTCTTTTCCAACCGTTGTATTGCAAATTATGCTCGGCCCAACTTAGCAGTAACCTTGTGGCCAAGTTACATTACAAGTCGAAGAACCATGAGAAAAAAATTCGCAAATTTTTGATTGATTATTCGGAACGGACTGGGGAACCGTTGCATAAGCGGGCCAAGGTGGCCCCAGGGGGCGATTCGGATGATGGCAACCCCTTGTATTACTACTGTGACGTGTGTGATTTACCCCTTACGGGGAAATTGCACGCAGAGTCTCATTATTTGGGAAAAAACCATCGCAAGTAAATTACAGGTTTCTGTAATTTCGTGTTTGGTATTTGAGTTTTTTAGGGTCACTTTGGGAATGAAAGCGCCTTCGGCGAAGGGGAAAACACGCAAAAGGTGAGTCGGGGAAACCCCGACTGTCTTTCCATTCCAAAAAATTAATAGTTGTAGTAGTGGTAACAGTGATGGTTTTGGGGCCGATTTTCACCCAGTGGAGTCCGTGGGGTTCCGGTGCGAGTTGTGCAATATTACAACGACGTGTCAGGAGCAGTTAGAGAGTCACTATAACGGGCAGAAGCACCGCAAAAAGTTGAAACAACAAGCTATGGAGGGGGTTCCAGTTGGGAGCCCCCATGATAGCATTTTGACGAGTGTCTTAACGGCAGATGCGGGAGATTGTTCTGTTTATAGGACCCCCTCAGGACAGTACTACTGTCAGACGTGTAATTGCTCGAGTAATTCCGAAGTTCAATTCAAGCAGCATTTACACAGCAAGAATCATTTGAAGAAGGCGAGTCAAAAGAAGGCGTAAAAGTTTTGTGTATGTATGAAATACTGTGTTTTTTTAGAAAATTGTGTTGAAAATTTGAAAATTATGTGAAAAATTCAGTTATTCAGTTAATTTAGTTATTTTGAACAAAAAATGACCAAGTTAGTTGTTTAAATCTTTATTTGTGCAAGAATACAAATACCTAAAAAAAAATTAAAAATACAAAAATTAAATTAGAAACAAGGATTTTTTTTATTAGTTGAATTAATAATTTTTCACCAACTTCACGTGCCTTGTTTATTGTTAGTGTTGCATGCAATGGATTTAGAAGTGTTGGAAATTTATTTCACAGTGGCTAATAAATTTTCAGGCAAATTGTGGCCAATTTCCATCGTATTGATTTACACAGTTGGTGTTGTTTACTCATTCAAAAGGCGCATTTTTTATCAAGATGAAAGTCCAATTTCTCGACTCGTTTACATTGGAACTGACTTATCGTATTTTATTTCTAATGTTTACCAAATTTTGGCTTACAATTTTTGGAAGAAAAAGTACTGGAGTGAATTTTTGGCCAATTTGAAACTGTTAAAAGGACGAAAAATACGTAAAAATCTCTACTATTTGTTGCTTTTCGTCATAAATGTGCTCTATGTTTTAACTCTTTGTTATGCCGTTTATTACTGGAGACAACAATATGAAGATTTTTGGCATCGCTATACTTTAAGTTTCATCGAGAATTATTGTCAATTTTTGTATAATTGTTTCCACTCCACTTTATTATTAATGATTTTGTCACGATATCAACGTTTGAAAGCACAATTATGGCAAAATCGATACGAAACGGTCGCTCATGGCATGACCGTTCAGAAAACAACGCTATTTTTTTTCAATCGAACTTTTGGCGTCCCCATTTTTCTAGTTCTTGTGTTTGTTCAAATGCAATCTGTGCAAGATTTGAGCGATATTTTCTACTACAAAGATACAGCTCAGCTTGTCTCTCTTGCACTTTTAATGCAATTAACTCAACTAGTTCCGGCCTTGTTTGTGATTTATTTGTGTGGACGGGTGATGGAAGAACAGAACAAAATTCGCTTAATTACCTTTGAAATGAACAAGAGCTTCGAACGTGATAAGAACAAGTTGGGGGATTTTGTTGCTTTGATAAGGGATGCTCAAGTTAAGATAACAGCTGCTGATTTTTTTATTTTGGATAAATCGACTATTTTGAAAGTTTTGGACACGGTTGTGGCGTTTTTGATGGTGGTTGCGCAATTTCAGGATTAAATAAAGATTTTTTTCTTCTTTGAATTGTGTTTTTTTGCAAAAAATTAGAAGCCGCTTGAAAACACAAATTAATTATTTTGGTCATTTTTTGTCGAAATTTTTCTAAATCACTGAATTTCAAGTTTAGAATAACACAAGATTAAGTGAGCTTTTGGACTTAATCAATATTTATGCCTAACATTTTAGTGCATTTTTCAATCAACAAGCGCACATTTCTATGATTAATATTATTCTTCTACAAACAAATATTTGAACAATTCCATAATTCGAACACAACTGTTTATTGTCGAAATGAGTTCCCAACTATTGAAACTGACTCACGACGCCCTCAAAATTTTAGGAATTGGCCCAAAAAGTAACAAAATTTACTCGTTCCTGTTACTCACAACTTTGACTCTTTTGGTCATTCTGTCCAGCATTGATCGACCTTATCTCAAATCCTACACTTACATCAAGCTCGTTGTGAGTGTTTTGATGGACTTTATTGCTTACTTCTTCAATTTTTGGACGATTTTGTTCAGTCGAAGCGATTTTTTCCAACAGTTTGAGTGTGACAATGAGCCGAAACTGCGCCACTATTTAATCTTTATTTTTGTGAATGTGTTTTTTTGGGTGATTATTTTAATGTCGAATTATGCCTTCACTCGCATCATTCTATTGAAATCTGTGCTCGAAATCGTGATAATTGACATCGAAATTTACAGCCAATTTTTATACGGTTTCATGATTTATCTAATTTTGGACACGATCAAGTCAAAGTATCGCCAAATGCACCGACTTTTGGCCAATTACAAGGTGATAACGTCCGATGAGTTTTTCTATCTCGTTTCAAAAATCGAAAGTTTGGCTTGTGAGTTAAAAAATACAGTCGACGATTTTAATGACATTTTCGGGATTTCTTTCCTTTTAATAATATCGTACTCGACTCTACATTTCGTCAATTACATCGACGATTTATTTTTTTTCCGGTTCGAAAAATCAAAATTTGAGCCGTTTCTCATCTCAAACATTTCGCTAGTTTCGCTAATTTTCCTCTTTAATTGCACTTTAATCATTATGTGTGATTGTGTGCGTAGCGAAGCGTCAAAAGTCGTGAAAAATGCACAAAAGTTGAGACATAAATTCGATTTAAAAACCCTTGTTTTGAATTTTCCCAAGTTTACAGCCGGCGGTTTTTTCCACGTGAAAAAGTCCACGATTTTTAGTATTTTGAACACAGTTAGTACCCTTCTAATCGTTATGGTCCAGTTCGATAAAGAACGATAAGCGTGATACACTGACCCCTGACCGAAAAACACGAATTTGTTTGCCAATAATTCAGTTCCGATCAAATAACTGTGATGATTTGTTTAATTTTGTTGATTGTGTTGTTCGTTTCTGGGGGTTTTACCCTTGAGTGTAATACGATAAACCACCGCCAAAAATTCAAGCCTGATATTATTTTGGCACAACATTACTGTAAAAATGTTCCGTCGAATTTGGTCATTGATAGTTTGTATTTCGTTGAAACAAATTATCCGCAAGAAGTGACTATCGTTGATTCGGAAATACCAACAATTTCCAATTATTCGTCGCTTCTTAACATGAAATATGTGCGAAAGTTGGTTTTGAAAGGCTTGGGGATTAGGAATATAATCCCTGGTGCGTTTCGCAACATGAACAATTTGCAAGAATTGGATTTGAGTTTTAACCAGATCAGGGAATTGTCCGGTGATGCGTTTCAGGGATTAGAAAGGTTGGAGACGTTGCATTTGGAGGGAAATCAGTTAAGGGATGATTTGGAGGAGAAGAGAAAGTTTTTGCCCAATTTGAAGAATTTGTTCCTGAGTGATAATCCGATCGGAGCGGCTGAATAATTAATCAAGTAGTGAAATAAAAATAAACTGAAAACAAAACTAGTTTTTTTTCTAAAACCTAACAAATGGTTTCATTTTTATATTTGGCGGATGCATTGTTACAGAAACCTGTAAACGAGTCGTTCAAGTGTTGAGTCAGAGATAAGCATTTTTATTGTGTGGCTTAAAATATTGAATAATTGCAAATAATTACTTAATATTCATAAATTAAAGTTAGTTGTAGCGTATTTTAATTATGTTTTAGCTTTAAACTTGTGCAAAATTGCTTAAAAGGTGACAAATCTATTTATTTACAAATTGACGAATTAATTTTGTCACAACTGGTAAGTTTTATCTAAATACACAATAACCGACCCTCGTATATAATTTCAAACCACCCTCGTATACAATGATTTAGTGTTGGCGCGCTTGATTTCCACTAAATACGTCACGAATGTTACCGTAAAATACGAGGGCAGTTTTAAATATGATTGAAACCCAGACTTTTAGGTGAATAAGTGGCTTGCCGGACAATTTTTCAATTCTCAACTACACCGAGAGTGTCCACGTGTTAGACGGCGATAGAAATATAATTTATTAATTTAATTTCGATTAAATTTAATGGCGGGAATGATAATTTTCGGGCCGCCCTCGTATCATGTATGTTGGCAGACTTGGTTTCCACTAAACTGTCACTTGTCACCTGATTATTGATTTTTCAATACCGGGGCAGACCTAAAGGTCATTGAAATTCAGGATTTGGGGTGAAAAGGCGGTTTCTGGAACATTTTTTATATTGTCAACCCCTTTGTTACACGCAGTGTAATCACGTGTGAGTGGGCTGTGTGAAAAAATATAATTTTTAATTTTTAAAATGGTTAAAATTGGGTGGCGGGCGGAACACTTTTTGGGGTGCCCTCGTATACGGTGCAAATTTATCGGGCCTACGTCAGCAGGGTACGTCAGCGGTTGCATGACAGCGGCAGTTTTCGGGCGGCGGTCGAAGCGGTCGGACGTGTGTGTGTCGTGCGTGCATTTTGTTCGTTAAATTGTTAAATAAATTGTTAAACGCGAATTAATCGAAGTGATGCTGTGCTGTGCTGTGCTGTGCTGTGCTGTGAAGTGAAATTTTGGAGAAAATCGCACAACACGGGACCGTTTAACCGCAAGTACACTTTTATTAAATTGGGGCGCGAATTAAACTTTAATTTCGAAACGAGACAAATTAACCTCAAACTTGAATACAGTCAATTTAGCGGCCGGTTTGATTTATTTGTTAATTTTCAATTTAAGTCGAATTTATGCACGTACTCGAAATAATTTAATTGCAATCACGGGCCGGTTTACAGTAAAGGATTTAAATTTTAATTCCGACTCAAAGAATAATTTCTTTTCGTTTTCAATTTAATTCGAAGCGCGAGTCCGTGTATTTTTAAATTTAAATAAATTAAAATGAAAACGAACTTTAATTTTGAAACGAAACAAATTAACCCCGAACTTGAATGCATTCAATTTAGCGACCGGTTTAATTTATTTATTAAATTTTTATTTCCAATTTGAAACAAATTTATTCGAAATAATTTTATAACAATCAAGGGCCGGTTTACAGTAAACGAATTTAAGTTTTAATTCCGAAATAAAGAGTAATTTGTGCGTGTGCGTCTGTTTGTTAAATTATTAAATAAATTTTTAAACCGCGACCGCGACACGAATTAATTAAAGTGATAATCACTTTTATTAAATTGGGGCGCGAATTAAACTTTAATTCCGAAACTAAACAAATTAACATCGAACTTGAATGCATTCAATTTAGCGGCCGGTTTTATTTATTTATTAAATTTTAATTCAGAATTCAAATCAAATTTATTCAAGTACTCGAAATAATTTAATTGCAATCAAGGGCCGGTTTACGGTAAACGATTTAAATTTTTCAAATTCCGAATTAAAGAATAATTTCTTTTCGTTTTCAATTCAATTCGCGAGTCCGTGTATTTTTAAATTTAAACAATTTCAAATGAAAACGAACTTTAATTTTGAAACGAAACAAATTAACCTCGAACTTGAATGCACCTCACGGCCGGTTTAATTTATTTATTAAATTTTTATTTTCAATTTGAAACAAATTTATTCGAAATAATTTAATAGCAATCAAGGGCCGGTTTACAACAAACGAATTTAAATTTTAATTCCGAAATAAAGAGTAATTTGTGCGTGTGCGTCTGTTTGTTAAATTATTAAATAAATTATTAAACTGCGACCGCGACACGAATTAATTAAAGTGATTCTGTGCCGTGCCGTACACTTTTATTCAATTGAGACTCGAATTAAACTTTAATTTCGAAACTAAACAAATTAACATCGAACTTGAATGCATTCAATTTAGCGGCCGGTTTGATTTATTTATTAAATTTTAATTTTTAATTTAAATCAAATTTATGCACGTACTCGAAATAATTTAATAGCAATCACGGGCCGGTTTACAGTAAACGATTTAAATTTTTTAAATTCCCAATTAAAGAATAATTTCTTTTTGTTTTCAATTCAATTCGCGAATCCGTGTATTTTTAAATTTAAACAATTTCAAATGAAAACGAACTTTAATTTTGATACGAAACAAATTAACCTTGAACTTGAATGCACCTCTCGGCCGGATTGATTTATTTATTAAATTTTAATTTTGAATTTAAATCAAATTTATGAACGTACTCGAAATAATTTAATTGCAATCAAGGGCCGGTTTACAGTAAACGATTTAAATTTTTTAAATTCCCAATTAAAGAATAATTTCTTTTCGTTTTCAATTCAATTCGCGAATCCGTGTATTTTTAAATTTAAACAATTTCAAATGAAAACGAACTTTAATTTTGAAACGAAACAAATTAACCTCGAACTTGAATGCATTCAATTTAGCGGCCGGTTTTATTTATTTATTAAATTTTAATTTTGAATTTAAATCAAATTTATGCACGTACTCGAAATAATTTAATTGCAATCAAGGGCCGGTTGACAGAATTTAATTCAAAATTATTTTATTTTGTCTCGTTTTACGTTTACGATTCAGTTGATCAAACGATTTAAATTTTAATTCCGACTTAAAGAATAATTTGTTTTCGTTTTCAATTCGATTCGAAGCGCGAATCAGTTTAATTTAAAATTTAAACAAATTAAAATGAAAACGAATTAATTTAACTCGAGAATTAGAATTTGAATTTTCGGTTCACTTTGATAAAAACTGTTGTGATGTAAATGACTAATCGGTTACTATGACAACTCACATATAAAAGCCAATGCCAATGTTTTTTTTTATGAAAGTGAACCGAAAGTAGAATCTTTTGGGTGTTTCTGTAGCATCATTGGCTTGACATAAATTTTATAAATTTCCACCCTCATTTTGAGACGTTCTGTACCAATAAATAATTTTGAAATGAGTCTTTGATGCTACATAAACGTATTAGTATGGTTTTATTAATAAAGGTGTGCTTAACGATTTCAATTTATTTATTGCAATTATTATTTTTTCTTTTTAATTAATTTTTTAAATTTAAATCGTTTTGCGATTTGCTACAAGTACGTATTGATAAGCACACCTTTAATAAAAAAGGGAAGTATGTGTACTGCGTTTTCAAGTTCACGTGTTTTGATAAAAAAAAAATAAATTACCACTACCGAAAGTAGCCAACAAAATTCATAATTTTTACCGCGCCTTCTCTTGCTTTTTTTTTCTTTTCCTTCTCCGTCATATCGCTTCAAATGGTAATAGATGTAACCGCTGATGCTGACTGACTGCAGTCAGTCAATTAAATTTGTTTCCAATACATTGAAGAAAAAGCTATGAATGCAATTTTACTTATGAGATATTTTCCTCACTCCAAGTAATTTATTGCTTGCGTCATCATCGCCTACTGGGCCAACCGGGGATTTTGAATTAATTCACATTGTCGCATCGAAAACAAATGGTCTCGTAGCATGGTGCTGAACCATTGGGAAAAGGAAACTATCTGATGGTTATAATAGAAGACATAAGTGAATGTCGCTCCAACTCATGGCATGTTAGGGAAAAAGTGGAGGAAATAATAAAAAAAATTGGATTCGATGGAATTGACTGATCTAATTATGATTTCTTAAAAGTGGGTTAGTATGATTCTCTTGAATAAGTGGGCACTGATTATTTTCCTATGACTAAATTTTATTAAAATTGATCAAAAAAAAAAAAATAGCAAACCCCTAGATTTGTTAATGTATCAATGGTGTACTAAGCTCGTAGTAAAATCGAATAAAGACTCGATCTCATTAATTTGAGTGTGTTAGTCGTGCTGATGCTCCTCGATAGACACATACCTATAAACGGTATTAGTTGTCGTGCAAATACATATCCTAGATATGTAGAGGAGATGCTACGAGCATAAAATAGTACACTAAATACAGGCATTTTCTAGGATGGCTTTGCATTCATTTAAAATAAATTCACAAAAAATACAAAAATAAATACAAAAAAATAAAAAAAATAAAAAAAATAAAAAAAAATAAAAAAAATAAAAAAAAATAAAAAAAAATAAAAAAATAAAAAATATAAAAAAAATAAAAAATATAAAAAAAAATAAAAATGGTCGCAAAAGGAAATTAATCATTGCCTGTTTATTTAAGAGAATTGCTTAGGTAGCCCAAGAATCATAATTAGATCAGTGAATTTCATCGCGTCCGCCTCTGCTTTTTTCCTGTTTGCCATGAGTTTGAGTGGCATTCCCGTCTTTTATTATAATCATCACACTGTTTCCTTTTCCTGGTGGTGTCTGCACTGTGCCACGAGACCATTGCTTTCGATGCTTCATTGTGGGTCAATTTAAAATCACCAACTGGCCCATTTAGCCGATTATGGCACCAGCAAGAATTATTTGGACTGAGAATAAAATATTTTATGGGTAATGCGCGTTTATAGTTTTTTCTCTTTGTTTTTTTTAACGGTGTCACATAATCACAGTCAGCAATTGCTTTCTCATTTATTTCCACTTTAAGCGATTTTTTGTCAATATTTTTTTGTTAATTTAATGAATTTGGTGGCTGATTTCAGTAGCGGATTTTTTTTTAATGTAAAGCTCGAGTCTCTTATTTATGCTGTTATAAGTACATACTTTCCTTTACATTTACATTTAAGTGGGAAGTTTTGAAACGTTACAATTCCGAAGCAAATTAAAAATTTAATTTAAATTAACTCTAACTTTTTTTATAATATAATAAAGGTCGATTTACATTATTAACCTAATTGCAGTCAAACTTTAGATTGATCACATGATCAAATTGATTGGTACCCTAATTTTAGACTTATATAAACCGGCCTTTAGTATATTATTTTTTTATTAACCGAGGTTTTGGGTTTGTAATTTTGGGTACAGAAAATATTTTTGTTTTATTTGTTTTTATTTAACATTAATCTTAGATTCGGTTTATTTGTTTTTTCAATATATAATATAATTTTAACCATCATAGGGGGATTTTTTGACACTTTATCAAATTTTTTTTTTTAATTGATAAATAGTCTCAATCCCTTCAAGAGCAGCTTTTACAATTCTCGTATAAATTTCGGTTAAGTGTGTTAATCGTGGTATCGTGCAATATCAATAATTGTTACAATTTTTTTTTCATAAATAAATAAATTTATCCGACGATTGTAAATGCAGCTCTTATTATTTTTATTTTTATTAATCATAAATAATTTCTTTGTTTGTTAGAAATTTTTATCACATGTTTTGAAGCAAGGGTCGTACTGTTGCTCGCCCAACACGAATAAACAGTGAGTAAATTTAAAGTTGTTAAAGTAAAATTAACAATCGTCTTAGGTCGTCAAATGTGCTAACCATTGCAATTTCCGCTTGGAGTTACGAATTTTGAAAGCTCAAAAGCTGGTGTCTGTGTTGTAAGTTTTTAACTTACTTTTTATGCATTTATTATATGTTTATTTATTAGGGATTGCTTTATGGACTGGTTGCGGCCGGCCTGCGGGATCCGGAGGACTTCAAAGACGTTCTTCGTCTGGATCTTCAAAAATTATTTTTTTTTAACTGGCAATAATTATTATTGAACATTGTTATATATTTGTGTGATTGTTTATGTTTTATGAATAAACGCTAGAGAAATGTGTCTTTTATTAGGGGGGCAAATAAAAGTTCAATAAATTATAGGCATATAGAAGAAAAAGGTAAGTGGAAAAATGATGTACAATTTAAGTGTTTTAAAAAATCGCACGAAATCGGTAATTAAATTTAAAAAATGGCGCGAACACGCGTTTAAAGCGTGACTAAATTTAAAAACTCGCGCGGGCACGTGTTTAAAACACGTTGCCAACCTAAAAAATCGCATGAAATCGGTAATTAAATTTAAAAAATCGCGCGGATACGTGTTTGAAACGTGTCTAATTTAAAAACTCGCGCGAACACACATTTAAAACACGTTGCCAACTTAAAAAATCGCACGAAATCGGTAATTAAATTTAAAAACTCGCGCGGGCACGTGTTTAAAACACGTTGCCAACCTAAAAAATCGCGCGAAATCGGTAATTAAATTTAAAAAATGGCGCGGACACGTGTTTAAAGCGTGACTAAATTTAAATAATCGCGCGGGCACGTGTTTAAAACACCTTGCCAACCTAAAAAATCGCACGAAATCGGTAATGAAATTTAAAAAATGGCGCGGGCACGCGTTTAAAACACGTTGCCAACCTAAAAAATCGCACGAAATCGGTAATTAAATTTAAAAAATGGCGCGGACACGTCTTTAAAGCGTGACTAAATTTAAAAAATCGCGCGGGCACGTGTTTAAAACACGTTGCCAACCTAAAAAATCGCGCGAAATCGGTAATTAAATTTAAAAAATGGCGCGGGCACGTTTTTAAAACACGTTGCCAACCTAAAAAATCGCATGAAATCGGTAATTAAATTTAAAAAATCGCGCGGATACGTGTTTAAAACGTGTCTAGTTTAAAAACTCGCGCGAACACACATTTAAAACACGTTGCCAACTTAAAAAATCGCACGAAATTGGTAATTAAATTTAAAAAATGGCGCGGACACGTGTTTAAAGCGTGACTAAATTTAAAAACTCGCGCGGGCACGTGTTTAAAACACGTTGCCAACCTAAAAAATCGCGCGAAATCGGTAATTAAATTTAAAAAATGGCGCGGGCACGTTTTTAAAACACGTTGCCAACCTAAAAAATCGCACGAAATCGGTAATTAAATTTAAAAAATGGCGCGGGCACGTGTTTAAAGCGTGACTAAATTTAAAAAATCGCGCGGGCACGTGTTTAAAACACCTTGCCAACCTAAAAAATCGCACGAAATCGGTAATGAAATTTAAAAAATGGCGCGGGCACGCGTTTAAAACACGTTGCCAACCTAAAAAATCGCGCGAAATCGGTAATTAAATTTAAAAAATGGCGCGGGCACGTTTTTAAAACACGTTGCCAACCTAAAAAATCGCATGAAATCGGTAATTAAATTTAAAAAATCGCGCGGATACGTGTTTAAAACGTGTCTAGTTTAAAAACTCGCGCGAACACACATTTAAAACACGTTGCCAACTTAAAAAATCGCACGAAATTGGTAATTAAATTTAAAAACTCGCGCGGGCACGTGTTTAAAACACGTTGCCAACCTAAAAAATCGCGCGAAATCGGTAATTAAATTTTAAAAATGCCGCGGACACGTGTTTAAAGCGTGACTAAATTTAAAAACTCGCGCGGGCACGTGTTTAAAACACGTTGCCAACCTAAAAAATCGCACGAAATCGGTAATTAAATTTAAAAAATGGCGCGGACACCTGTTTAAAGCGTGACTAAATTTAAAAACTCGCGCGGGCACGTGTTTAAAACACGTTGCCAACCTAAAAAATCGCATGAAATCGGTAATTAAATTTAAAAAATCGCGCGAACACGCGTTTAAAACACGTTGCCAACCTAAAAAATCGCGCGAAATCGGTAATTAAATTTAAAAAATGGCGCGGACACGTGTTTAAAACGTGACTAAATTTAAAAACTCGCGCGGGCACGTGTTTAAAACACGTTGCCAACCTAAAAAATCGCGCGAAATCGGTAATTAAATTTAAAAAATGGCGCGGATACGTGTTTAAAACGTTTCTAATTTAAAAAATCGCGCGAACACACATTTAAAACACGTTGCCAACTTAAAAAATCGCACGAAATTGGTAATTAAATTTAAAAAATGGCGCGGACACGTGTTTAAAGCGTGACTAAATTTAAAAACTCGCGCGGGCACGTGTTTAAAACACGTTGCCAACCTAAAAAATCGCGCGAAATCGGTAATTAAATTTAAAAAATGGCGCGGGCACGTTTTTAAAACACGTTGCCAACCTAAAAAATCGCACGAAATCGGTAATTAAATTTAAAAAATGGCGCGGGCACGTGTTTAAAGCGTGACTAAATTTAAAAAATCGCGCGGGCACGTGTTTAAAACACCTTGCCAACCTAAAAAATCGCACGAAATCGGTAATGAAATTTAAAAAATGGCGCGGGCACGCGTTTAAAACACGTTGCCAACCTAAAAAATCGCGCGAAATCGGTAATTAAATTTAAAAAATGGCGCGGGCACGTTTTTAAAACACGTTGCCAACCTAAAAAATCGCATGAAATCGGTAATTAAATTTAAAAAATCGCGCGGATACGTGTTTAAAACGTGTCTAGTTTAAAAACTCGCGCGAACACACATTTAAAACACGTTGCCAACTTAAAAAATCGCACGAAATTGGTAATTAAATTTAAAAACTCGCGCGGGCACGTGTTTAAAACACGTTGCCAACCTAAAAAATCGCGCGAAATCGGTAATTAAATTTTAAAAATGCCGCGGACACGTGTTTAAAGCGTGACTAAATTTAAAAACTCGCGCGGGCACGTGTTTAAAACACGTTGCCAACCTAAAAAATCGCACGAAATCGGTAATTAAATTTAAAAAATGGCGCGGACACCTGTTTAAAGCGTGACTAAATTTAAAAACTCGCGCGGGCACGTGTTTAAAACACGTTGCCAACCTAAAAAATCGCATGAAATCGGTAATTAAATTTAAAAAATCGCGCGAACACGCGTTTAAAACACGTTGCCAACCTAAAAAATCGCGCGAAATCGGTAATTAAATTTAAAAAATGGCGCGGACACGTGTTTAAAACGTGACTAAATTTAAAAACTCGCGCGGGCACGTGTTTAAAACACGTTGCCAACCTAAAAAATCGCGCGAAATCGGTAATTAAATTTTAAAAATGCCGCGGACACGTGTTTAAAGCGTGACTAAATTTAAAAACTCGCGCGGGCACGTGTTTAAAACACGTTGCCAACCTAAAAAATCGCACGAAATCGGTAATTAAATTTAAAAAATGGCGCGGACACGTGTTTAAAACGTGTCTAGTTTAAAAACTCGCGCGAACACACATTTAAAACACGTTGCCAACTTAAAAAATCGCACGAAATCGGTAATTAAATTTAAAAACTCGCGCGGGCACGTGTTTAAAACACGTTGCCAACCTAAAAAATCGCGCGAAATCGGTAATTAAATTTAAAAAATGGCGCGGGCACGTTTTTGAAACACGTTGCCAACCTAAAAAATCGCACGAAATCGGTAATTAAATTTAAAAAATGGCGCGGGCACGTGTTTAAAGCGTGACTAAATTTAAAAAATCGCGCGGGCACGTGTTTAAAACACCTTGCCAACCTAAAAAATCGCACGAAATCGGTAATGAAATTTAAAAAATGGCGCGGGCACGCGTTTAAAACACGTTGCCAACCTAAAAAATCGCACGAAATCGGTAATTAAATTTAAAAAATGGCGCGGACACGTGTTTAAAGCGTGACTAAATTTAAAAAATCGCGCGGGCACGTGTTTAAAACACGTTGCCAACCTAAAAAATCGCACGAAATCGGTAATTAAATTTAAAAAATGCCGCGGACACGTGTTTAAAGCGTGACTAAATTTAAAAACTCGCGCGGGCACGTGTTTAAAACACGTTGCCAACCTAAAAAATCGCATGAAATCGGTAATTAAATTTAAAAAATCGCGCGGATACGTGTTTAAAACGTGTCTAGTTTAAAAACTCGCGCGAACACACATTTAAAACACGTTGCCAACTTAAAAAATCGCACGAAATTGGTAATTAAATTTAAAAACTCGCGCGGGCACGTGTTTAAAACACGTTGCCAACCTAAAAAATCGCGCGAAATCGGTAATTAAATTTTAAAAATGCCGCGGACACGTGTTTAAAGCGTGACTAAATTTAAAAACTCGCGCGGGCACGTGTTTAAAACACGTTGCCAACCTAAAAAATCGCACGAAATCGGTAATTAAATTTAAAAAATGGCGCGGACACCTGTTTAAAGCGTGACTAAATTTAAAAACTCGCGCGGGCACGTGTTTAAAACACGTTGCCAACCTAAAAAATCGCATGAAATCGGTAATTAAATTTAAAAAATCGCGCGAACACGCGTTTAAAACACGTTGCCAACCTAAAAAATCGCGCGAAATCGGTAATTAAATTTAAAAAATGGCGCGGACACGTGTTTAAAACGTGACTAAATTTAAAAACTCGCGCGGGCACGTGTTTAAAACACGTTGCCAACCTAAAAAATCGCGCGAAATCGGTAATTAAATTTTAAAAATGCCGCGGACACGTGTTTAAAGCGTGACTAAATTTAAAAACTCGCGCGGGCACGTGTTTAAAACACGTTGCCAACCTAAAAAATCGCACGAAATCGGTAATTAAATTTAAAAAATGGCGCGGACACGTGTTTAAAACGTGTCTAGTTTAAAAACTCGCGCGAACACACATTTAAAACACGTTGCCAACTTAAAAAATCGCACGAAATCGGTAATTAAATTTAAAAACTCGCGCGGGCACGTGTTTAAAACACGTTGCCAACCTAAAAAATCGCGCGAAATCGGTAATTAAATTTAAAAAATGGCGCGAACACGCGTTTAAAACACGTTGCCAACCTAAAAAATCGCACGAAATCGGTAATTAAATTTAAAAAATGGCGCGAACACTTGTTTAAAGCGTGACTAAATTTAAAAAATGGCGCGGGCATGTTTTTAAAACACGTTGCCAACCTAAAAAAATCGCGCGAAATCGGTAATTAAATTTAAAAAATGGCGCGGATACGTGTTTAAAACGTTTCTAATTTAAAAAATCGCGCGAACACACATTTAAAACACGTTGCCAACTTAAAAAATCGCACGAAATCGGTAATTAAATTTAAAAAATGGCGCGGACACGTGTTTAAAGCGTGACTAAATTTAAAAAATCGCGCGGGCACGTGTTTAAAACACGTTGCCAACCTAAAAAATCGCACGAAATCGGTAATTAAATTTAAAAAATGGCGCGGACACGTGTTTAAAGCGTGACTAAATTTAAAAAATCGCGCGGGCACGTGTTTAAAACACGTTGCCAACCTAAAAAATCGCATGAAATCGGTAATTAAATTTAAAAAATGCCGCGGACACGTGTTTAAAGCGTGACTAAATTTAAAAACTCGCGCGGGCACGTGTTTAAAACACGTTGCCAACCTAAAAAATCGCATGAAATCGGTAATTAAATTTAAAAAATCGCGCGAACACACATTTAAAACACGTTGCCAACTTAAAAAATCGCACGAAATCGGTAATTAAATTTAAAAACTCGCGCGGGCACGTGTTTAAAACACGTTGCCAACCTAAAAAATCGCATGAAATCGGTAATTAAATTTAAAAAATCGCGCGAACACACATTTAAAACACGTTGCCAACTTAAAAAATCGCACGAAATCGGTAATTAAATTTAAAAACTCGCGCGGGCACGTGTTTAAAACACGTTGCCAACCTAAAAAATCGCATGAAATCGGTAATTAAATTTAAAAAATCGCGCGAACACACATTTAAAACACGTTGCCAACTTAAAAAATCGCACGAAATCGGTAATTAAATTTAAAAACTCGCGCGGGCACGTGTTTAAAACACGTTGCCAACCTAAAAAATCGCACGAAATCGGTAATTAAATTTAAAAAATGGCGCGGACACGTGTTTAAAGCGTGACTAAATTTAAAAAATCGCGCGGGCACGTGTTTAAAACACGTTGCCAACCTAAAAAATCGCATGAAATCGGTAATTAAATTTAAAAAATCGCGCGAACACACATTTAAAACACGTTGCCAACTTAAAAAATCGCACGAAATCGGTAATTAAATTTAAAAACTCGCGCGGGCACGTGTTTAAAACACGTTGCCAACCTAAAAAATCGCATGAAATCGGTAATTAAATTTAAAAAATCGCGCGAACACACATTTAAAACACGTTGCCAACTTAAAAAATCGCACGAAATCGGTAATTAAATTTAAAAACTCGCGCGGGCACGTGTTTAAAACACGTTGCCAACCTAAAAAATCGCGCGAAATCGGTAATTAAATTTTAAAAATGCCGCGGACACGTGTTTAAAGCGTGACTAAATTTAAAAACTCGCGCGGGCACGTGTTTAAAACACGTTGCCAACCTAAAAAATCGCATGAAATCGGTAATTAAATTTAAAAAATCGCGCGAACACACATTTAAAACACGTTGCCAACTTAAAAAATCGCACGAAATCGGTAATTAAATTTAAAAACTCGCGCGGGCACGTGTTTAAAACACGTTGCCAACCTAAAAAATCGCGCGAAATCGGTAATTAAATTTTAAAAATGCCGCGGACACGTGTTTAAAGCGTGACTAAATTTAAAAACTCGCGCGGGCACGTGTTTAAAACACGTTGCCAACCTAAAAAATCGCACGAAATCGGTAATTAAATTTAAAAAATGGCGCGGACACGTGTTTAAAGCGTGACTAAATTTAAAAAATCGCGCGGGCACGTGTTTAAAACACGTTGCCAACCTAAAAAATCGCATGAAATCGGTAATTAAATTTAAAAAATGCCGCGGACACGTGTTTAAAGCGTGACTAAATTTAAAAACTCGCGCGGGCACGTGTTTAGAACACGTTGCCAACCTAAAAAATCGCATGAAATCGGTAATTAAATTTAAAAAATCGCGCGAACACACATTTAAAACACGTTGCCAACTTAAAAAATCGCACGAAATCGGTAATTAAATTTAAAAACTCGCGCGGGCACGTGTTTAAAACACGTTGCCAACCTAAAAAATCGCATGAAATCGGTAATTAAATTTAAAAAATCGCGCGAACACACATTTAAAACACGTTGCCAACTTAAAAAATCGCACGAAATCGGTAATTAAATTTAAAAACTCGCGCGGGCACGTGTTTAAAACACGTTGCCAACCTAAAAAATCGCGCGAAATCGGTAATTAAATTTTAAAAATGCCGCGGACACGTGTTTAAAGCGTGACTAAATTTAAAAACTCGCGCGGGCACGTGTTTAAAACACGTTGCCAACCTAAAAAATCGCATGAAATCGGTAATTAAATTTAAAAAATCGCGCGAACACACATTTAAAACACGTTGCCAACTTAAAAAATCGCACGAAATCGGTAATTAGATTTAAAAACTCGCGCGGGCACGTGTTTAAAACACGTTGCCAACCTAAAAAATCGCGCGAAATCGGTAATTAAATTTTAAAAATGCCGCGGACACGTGTTTAAAGCGTGACTAAATTTAAAAACTCGCGCGGGCACGTGTTTAAAACACGTTGCCAACCTAAAAAATCGCACGAAATCGGTAATTAAATTTAAAAAATGGCGCGGACACGTGTTTAAAGCGTGACTAAATTTAAAAACTCGCGCGGGCACGTGTTTAAAACACGTTGCCAACCTAAAAAATCGCGCGAAATCGGTAATTAAATTTAAAAAATGGCGCGGGCACGTGTTTAAAACACGTTGCCAACCAAAAAAATCGCGCGAAATCGGTAATTAAATTTTAAAAATGCCGCGGACACGTGTTTAAAGCGTGTCTAAATTTAAAAACTCGCGCGGGCACGTGTTTAAAACACGTTGCCAACCTAAAAAATCGCATGAAATCGGTAATTAAATTTAAAAAATCGCGCGAACACACATTTAAAACACGTTGCCAACTTAAAAAATCGCACGAAATCGGTAATTAAATTTAAAAAATCGCGCGAACACGCGTTTAAAACACGTTGCCAACCTAAAAAATCGCGCGAAATCGGTAATTAAATTTAAAAAATGGCGCGGGCACGTGTTTAAAACACGTTGCCAACCTAAAAAATCGCGCGAAATCGTTAATTAAATTTTAAAAATGCCGCGGACACGTGTTTAAAGCGTGACTAAATTTAAAAACTCGCGCGGGCACGTGTTTAAAACACGTTGCCAACCTAAAAAATCGCACGAAATCGGTAATTAAATTTAAAAAATGGCGCGGACACGTGTTTAAAGCGTGACTAAATTTAAAAACTCGCGCGGGCACGTGTTTAAAACACGTTGCCAACCTAAAAAATCGCATGAAATCGGTAATTAAATTTAAAAAATCGCGCGAACACGCGTTTAAAACACGTTGCCAACCTAAAAAATCGCGCGAAATCGGTAATTAAATTTAAAAAATGGCGCGGGCACGTGTTTAAAACACGTTGCCAACCTAAAAAATCGCGCGAAATCGGTAATTAAATTTTAAAAATGCCGCGGACACGTGTTTAAAGCGTGACTAAATTTAAAAACTCGCGCGGGCACGTGTTTAAAACACGTTGCCAACCTAAAAAATCGCATGAAATCGGTAATTAAATTTAAAAAATGGCGCGGACACGTGTTTAAAGCGTGACTAAATTTAAAAACTCGCGCGGGCACGTGTTTAAAACACGTTGCCAACCTAAAAAATCGCATGAAATCGGTAATTAAATTTAAAAAATCGCGCGGATACGTGTTTAAAACGTGTCTAGTTTAAAAACTCGCGCGAACACACATTTAAAACACGTTGCCAACTTAAAAAATCGCACGAAATCGGTAATTAAATTTAAAAACTCGCGCGGGCACGTGTTTAAAACACGTTGCCAACCTAAAAAATCGCGCGAAATCGGTAATTAAATTTAAAAAATGCCGCGGACACGTGTTTAAAGCGTGACTAAATTTAAAAACTCGCGCGGGCACGTGTTTAAAACACGTTGCCAACCTAAAAAATCGCATGAAATCGGTAATTAAATTTAAAAAATCGCGCGAACACGCGTTTAAAACACGTTGCCAACCTAAAAAATCGCGCGAAATCGGTAATTAAATTTAAAAAATGGCGCGAACACGCGTTTAAAACACGTTGCCAACCTAAAAAATCGCACGAAATCGGTAATTAAATTTAAAAAATGGCGCGAACACGTGTTTAAAGCGTGACTAAATTTAAAAAATGGCGCGGGCATGTTTTTAAAACACGTTGCCAACCTAAAAAAATCGCGCGAAATCGGTAATTAAATTTAAAAAATGGCGCGGATACGTGTTTAAAACGTTTCTAATTTAAAAAATCGCGCGAACACACATTTAAAACACGTTGCCAACTTAAAAAATCGCACGAAATCGGTAATTAAATTTAAAAAATGGCGCGGGCACGTGTTTAAAGCGTGACTAGATTTAAAAAATCGCGCGGGCACGTGTTTAAAACACGTTGCCAACCTAAAAAATTGCACGAAATCGGTAATTAAATTTAAAAAATCGCGCGAACACGCGTTTAAAACACGTTGCCAACCTAAAAAATCGCGCGAAATCGATAATTAAATTTAAAAAATGGCGCGGGCACGTGTTTAAAGCGTGACTAAATTTAAAAAACCGCGCGGGCACGTGTTTAAAACACGTTGCCAACCTAAAAAATCGCATGAAATCGGTAATTAAATTTAAAAAATGGCGCGAACACGCGTTTAAAACACGTTGCCAACCTAAAAAATCGCACGAAATCGGTGATTAAATTTAAAAAATGGCGCGAACACGCGTTTAAAACACCTTGCCAACCTAAAAAATCGCACGAAATCGGTAATGAAATTTAAAAAATGGCGCGGGCACGCGTTTAAAACACGTTGCCAACCTAAAAAATCGCACGAAATCGGTAATTAAATTTAAAAAATGGCGCGAACACGTGTTTAAAGCGTGACTAAATTTAAAAAATGGCGCGGGCATGTTTTTAAAACACGTTGCCAACCTAAAAAATCGCGCGAAATCGGTAATTAAATTTAAAAAATGGCGCGAACACGCGTTTAAAGCGTGACTAAATTTAAAAAATGGCGCGAACACGCGTTTAAAACACCTTGCCAACCTAAAAAATCGCACGAAATCGGTAATTAAATTTAAAAAATGGCGCGAACACGTGTTTAAAGCGTGACTAAATTTAAAAAATGGCGCGGGCATGTTTTTAAAACACGTTGCCAACCTAAAAAATTGCACGAAATCGGTAATTAAATTTAAAAAATGGCGCGGGCACGTGTTTAAAGCGTGACTAGATTTAAAAAATCGCGCGGGCACGTGTTTAAAACACGTTGCCAACCTAAAAAATTGCACGAAATCGGTAATTAAATTTAAAAAATCGCGCGAACACGCGTTTAAAACACGTTGCCAACCTAAAAAATCGCGCGAAATCGGTAATTAAATTTAAAAAATAGCGCGAACACGCGTTTAAAGCGTGACTAAATTTAAAAAATGGCGCGAACACGCGTTTAAAACACCTTGCCAACCTAAAAAATCGCACGAAATCGGTAATTAAATTTAAAAAATGGCGCGAACACGTGTTTAAAGCGTGACTAAATTTAAGAAATGGCGCGGGCATGTTTTTAAAACACGTTGCCAACCTAAAAAATCGCACGAAATCGGTAATTAAATTTAAAAAATGGCGCGAACACGTGTTTAAAGCGTGACTAAATTTAAAAAATGGCGCGGGCATGTTTTTAAAACACGTTGCCAACCTAAAAAATTGCACGAAATCGGTAATTAAATTTAAAAAATGGCGCGGGCACGTGTTTAAAGCGTGACTAGATTTAAAAAATCGCGCGGGCACGTGTTTAAAACACGTTGCCAACCTAAAAAATTGCACGAAATCGGTAATTAAATTTAAAAAATCGCGCGAACACGCGTTTAAAACACGTTGCCAACCTAAAAAATCGCGCGAAATCGGTAATTAAATTTAAAAAATGGCGCGGGCACGTATTTAAAGCGTGACTAGATTTAAAAAATCGCGCGGGCACGTGTTTAAAACACGTTGCCAACCTATAAAATTGCACGAAATCGGTAATTAAATTTAAAAAATCGCGCGAACACGCGTTTAAAACACGTTGCCAACCTAAAAAATCGCGCGAAATCGGTAATTAAATTTAAAAAATGGCGCGGGCACGTATTTAAAGCGTGACTAGATTTAAAAAATCGCGCGGGCACGTGTTTAAAACACGTTGCCAACCTAAAAAATTGCACGAAATCGGTAATTAAATTTAAAAAATCGTGCGAACACGCGTTTAAAACACGTTGCCAACCTAAAAAATTGCACGAAATCGGTAATTAAATTTAAAAAATCGCGCGAACACGCGTTTAAAACACGTTGCCAACCTAAAAAATCGCGCGAAATCGGTAATTAAATTTAAAAAATGGCGCGAACACGCGTTTAAAGCGTGACTAAATTTAAAAAATGGCGCGAACACGCGTTTAAAACACCTTGCCAACCTAAAAAATCGCACGAAATCGGTAATTAAATTTAAAAAATGGCGCGAACACGTGTTTAAAGCGTGACTAAATTTAAGAAATGGCGCGGGCATGTTTTTAAAACACGTTGCCAACCTAAAAAATCGCACGAAATCGGTAATTAAATTTAAAAAATGGCGCGAACACGTGTTTAAAGCGTGACTAAATTTAAAAAATGGCGCGGGCATGTTTTTAAAACACGTTGCCAACCTAAGAAATTGCACGAAATCGGTAATTAAATTTAAAAAATGGCGCGGGCACGTGTTTAAAGCGTGACTAGATTTAAAAAATCGCGCGGGCACGTGTTTAAAACACGTTGCCAACCTAAAAAATTGCACGAAATCGGTAATTAAATTTAAAAAATCGCGCGAACACGCGTTTAAAACACGTTGCCAACCTAAAAAATCGCGCGAAATCGGTAATTAAATTTAAAAAATAGCGCGAACACGCGTTTAAAGCGTGACTAAATTTAAAAAATGGCGCGAACACGCGTTTAAAACACCTTGCCAACCTAAAAAATCGCACGAAATCGGTAATTAAATTTAAAAAATGGCGCGAACACGTGTTTAAAGCGTGACTAAATTTAAGAAATGGCGCGGGCATGTTTTTAAAACACGTTGCCAACCTAAAAAATCGCACGAAATCGGTAATTAAATTTAAAAAATGGCGCGAACACGTGTTTAAAGCGTGACTAAATTTAAAAAATGGCGCGGGCATGTTTTTAAAACACGTTGCCAACCTAAAAAATTGCACGAAATCGGTAATTAAATTTAAAAAATGGCGCGGGCACGTGTTTAAAGCGTGACTAGATTTAAAAAATCGCGCGGGCACGTGTTTAAAACACGTTGCCAACCTAAAAAATTGCACGAAATCGGTAATTAAATTTAAAAAATGGCGCGGACTCGTGTTTAAAGCGTGACTAAATTTAAAAAATGGCGCGAACACGCGTTTAAAACACGTTGCCAACCTAAAAAATCGCACGAAATCGGTAATTAAATTTAAAAAATGGCGCGGACTCGTGTTTAAAGCGTGACTAAATTTAAAAAATGGCGCGAACACGCGTTTAAAACACGTTGCCAACCTAAAAAATTGCACGAAATCGGTAATTAAATTTAAAAAATGGCGCGGACTCGTGTTTAAAGCGTGACTAAATTTAAAAAATGGCGCGAACACGCGTTTAAAACACGTTGCCAACCTAAAAAATTGCACGAAATCGGTAATTAAATTTAAAAAATCGCGCGAACACGCGTTTAAAACACGTTGCCAACCTAAAAAATCGCGCGAAATCGGTAATTAAATTTAAAAAATGGCGCGGGCACGTATTTAAAGCGTGACTAGATTTAAAAAATCGCGCGGGCACGTGTTTAAAACACGTTGCCAACCTAAAAAATTGCACGAAATCGGTAATTAAATTTAAAAAATCGCGCGAACACGCGTTTAAAACACGTTGCCAACCTAAAAAATCGCGCGAAATCGGTAATTAAATTTAAAAAATGGCGCGGGCACGTATTTAAAGCGTGACTAGATTTAAAAAATCGCGCGGGCACGTGTTTAAAACACGTTGCCAACCTAAAAAATTGCACGAAATCGGTAATTAAATTTAAAAAATCGTGCGAACACGCGTTTAAAACACGTTGCCAACCTAAAAAATTGCACGAAATCGGTAATTAAATTTAAAAAATCGCGCGAACACGCGTTTAAAACACGTTGCCAACCTAAAAAATCGCGCGAAATCGGTAATTAAATTTAAAAAATGGCGCGGGCACGTATTTAAAGCGTGACTAGATTTAAAAAATCGCGCGGGCACGTGTTTAAAACACGTTGCCAACCTAAAAAATTGCACGAAATCGGTAATTAAATTTAAAAAATCGCGCGAACACGCGTTTAAAACACGTTGCCAACCTAAAAAATCGCGCGAAATCGGTAATTAAATTTAAAAAATGGCGCGGGCACGTATTTAAAGCGTGACTAGATTTAAAAAATCGCGCGGGCACGTGTTTAAAACACGTTGCCAACCTAAAAAATTGCACGAAATCGGTAATTAAATTTAAAAAATCGTGCGAACACGCGTTTAAAACACGTTGCCAACCTAAAAAATTGCACGAAATCGGTAATTAAATTTAAAAAATCGTGCGAACACGCGTTTAAAACACGTTGCCAACCTATAAAATTGCACGAAATCGGTAATTAAATTTAAAAAATCGCGCGAACACGCGTTTAAAACACGTTGCCAACCTAAAAAATCGCGCGAAATCGGTAATTAAATTTAAAAAATGGCGCGGGCACGTATTTAAAGCGTGACTAGATTTAAAAAATCGCGCGGGCACGTGTTTAAAACACGTTGCCAACCTAAAAAATTGCACGAAATCGGTAATTAAATTTAAAAAATCGTGCGAACACGCGTTTAAAACACGTTGCCAACCTAAAAAATTGCACGAAATCGGTAATTAAATTTAAAAAATCGCGCGAACACGCGTTTAAAACACGTTGCCAACCTAAAAAATCGCGCGAAATCGGTAATTAAATTTAAAAAATGGCGCGAACACGCGTTTAAAGCGTGACTAAATTTAAAAAATGGCGCGAACACGCGTTTAAAACACCTTGCCAACCTAAAAAATCGCACGAAATCGGTAATTAAATTTAAAAAATGGCGCGAACACGTGTTTAAAGCGTGACTAAATTTAAGAAATGGCGCGGGCATGTTTTTAAAACACGTTGCCAACCTAAAAAATCGCACGAAATCGGTAATTAAATTTAAAAAATGGCGCGAACACGTGTTTAAAGCGTGACTAAATTTAAAAAATGGCGCGGGCATGTTTTTAAAACACGTTGCCAACCTAAGAAATTGCACGAAATCGGTAATTAAATTTAAAAAATGGCGCGGGCACGTGTTTAAAGCGTGACTAGATTTAAAAAATCGCGCGGGCACGTGTTTAAAACACGTTGCCAACCTAAAAAATTGCACGAAATCGGTAATTAAATTTAAAAAATCGCGCGAACACGCGTTTAAAACACGTTGCCAACCTAAAAAATCGCGCGAAATCGGTAATTAAATTTAAAAAATAGCGCGAACACGCGTTTAAAGCGTGACTAAATTTAAAAAATGGCGCGAACACGCGTTTAAAACACGTTGCCAACCTAAAAAATCGCGCGAAATCGGTAATTAAATTTAAAAAATGGCGCGAACACGTGTTTAAAGCGTGACTAAATTTAAAAAATGGCGCGGGCATGTTTTTAAAACACGTTGCCAACCTAAAAAATTGCACGAAATCGGTAATTAAATTTAAAAAATGGCGCGGGCACGTGTTTAAAGCGTGACTAGATTTAAAAAATCGCGCGGGCACGTGTTTAAAACACGTTGCCAACCTAAAAAATTGCACGAAATCGGTAATTAAATTTAAAAAATCGCGCGAACACGCGTTTAAAACACGTTGCCAACCTAAAAAATCGCGCGAAATCGGTAATTAAATTTAAAAAATGGCGCGGGCACGTATTTAAAGCGTGACTAGATTTAAAAAATCGCGCGGGCACGTGTTTAAAACACGTTGCCAACCTAAAAAATTGCACGAAATCGGTAATTAAATTTAAAAAATGGCGCGAACACGCGTTTAAAACACGTTGCCAACCTAAAAAGTCGCACGTAATCGGTAATTAAATTTAAAAAATGGCGCGGACACGTGTTTAAAGCGTGACTAAATTTAAAAAATGGCGCGAACACGCGTTTAAAACACGTTGCCAACCTAAAAAATTGCACGAAACCGGTAATTAAATTTAAAAAATGGCGCGGACACGTGTTTAAAGCGTGACTAAATTTAAAAAATGGCGCGAACACGCGTTTAAAACACGTTGCCAACCTAAAAAATTGCACGAAATCGGTAATTAAATTTAAAAAATGGCGCGAACACGTGTTTAAAGCGTGACTAAATTTAAAAAATGGCGCGAACACGCGTTTAAAACACGTTGCCAACCTAAAAAATCGCACGAAATCGGTAATTAAATTTAAAAAATCGCGCGAACACGCGTTTAAAACACGTTGCCAACCTAAAAAATCGCGCGAAATCGGTAATTAAATTTAAAAAATGGCGCGAACACGTGTTTAAAGCGTGACTAAATTTAAAAAATGGCGCGGGCATGTTTTTAAAACACGTTGCCAACCTAAAAAATTGCACGAAATCGGTAATTAAATTTAAAAAATGGCGCGGGCACGTGTTTAAAGCGTGACTAGATTTAAAAAATCGCGCGGGCACGTGTTTAAAACACGTTGCCAACCTAAAAAATTGCACGAAATCGGTAATTAAATTTAAAAAATCGCGCGAACACGCGTTTAAAACACGTTGCCAACCTAAAAAATCGCGCGAAATCGGTAATTAAATTTAAAAAATGGCGCGGGCACGTATTTAAAGCGTGACTAGATTTAAAAAATCGCGCGGGCACGTGTTTAAAACACGTTGCCAACCTAAAAAATTGCACGAAATCGGTAATTAAATTTAAAAAATGGCGCGAACACGCGTTTAAAACACGTTGCCAACCTAAAAAGTCGCACGTAATCGGTAATTAAATTTAAAAAATGGCGCGGACACGTGTTTAAAGCGTGACTAAATTTAAAAAATGGCGCGAACACGCGTTTAAAACACGTTGCCAACCTAAAAAATTGCACGAAATCGGTAATTAAATTTAAAAAATGGCGCGGACACGTGTTTAAAGCGTGACTAAATTTAAAAAATGGCGCGAACACGCGTTTAAAACACGTTGCCAACCTAAAAAATCGCACGAAATCGGTAATTAAATTTAAAAAATCGCGCGAACACGCGTTTAAAACACGTTGCCAACCTAAAAAATCGCGCGAAATCGGTAATGAAATGTAAAAAATGGCGCGGGCACGCGTTTAAAACACGTTGCCAACCTAAAAAATCGCGCGAAATCGGTAATTAAATTTAAAAAATGGCGCGGGCACGTGTTTAAAACACGTTGCCAACCTAAAAAATCGCGCGAAATCGGTAATTAAATTTAAAAAATGGCGCGGGCACGTATTTAAAGCGTGACTAGATTTAAAAAATCGCGCGGGCACGTGTTTAAAACACGTTGCCAACCTAAAAAATTGCACGAAATCGGTAATTAAATTTAAAAAATCGCGCGAACACGCGTTTAAAACACGTTGCCAACCTAAAAAATCGCGCGAAATCGGTAATTAAATTTAAAAAATGGCGCGGGCACGTATTTAAAGCGTGACTAGATTTAAAAAATCGCGCGGGCACGTGTTTAAAACACGTTGCCAACCTAAAAAATTGCACGAAATCGGTAATTAAATTTAAAAAATCGCGCGAACACGCGTTTAAAACACGTTGCCAACCTAAAAAATTGCACGAAATCGGTAATTAAATTTAAAAAATCGCGCGAACACGCGTTTAAAACACGTTGCCAACCTAAAAAATCGCGCGAAATCGGTAATTAAATTTAAAAAATGGCGCGGGCACGTATTTAAAGCGTGACTAGATTTAAAAAATCGCGCGGGCACGTGTTTAAAACACGTTGCCAACCTAAAAAATCGCACGAAATCGGTAATTAAATTTAAAAAATGGCGCGGGCACGTGTTTAAAGCGTGACTAGATTTAAAAAATCGCGCGGGCACGTGTTTAAAACACGTTGCCAACCTAAAAAATTGCACGAAATCGGTAATTAAATTTAAAAAATCGCGCGAACACGCGTTTAAAACACGTTGCCAACCTAAAAAATCGCGCGAAATCGCTAATTAAATTTAAAAAATGGCGCGGGCACGTATTTAAAACACGTTGCCAACCTAAAAAATCGCGCGAAATCGGTAATTAAATTTAAAAAATGGCGCGGGCACGTGTTTAAAACACGTTGCCAACCTAAAAAATCGCGCGAAATCGGTAATTAAATTTAAAAAATGGCGCGGGCACGTATTTAAAGCGTGACTAGATTTAAAAAATCGCGCGGGCACGTGTTTAAAACACGTTGCCAACCTAAAAAATTGCACGAAATCGGTAATTAAATTTAAAAAATCGCGCGAACACGCGTTTAAAACACGTTGCCAACCTAAAAAATCGCGCGAAATCGGTAATTAAATTTAAAAAATGGCGCGGGCACGTATTTAAAGCGTGACTAGATTTAAAAAATCGCGCGGGCACGTGTTTAAAACACGTTGCCAACCTAAAAAATTGCACGAAATCGGTAATTAAATTTAAAAAATCGCGCGAACACGCGTTTAAAACACGTTGCCAACCTAAAAAATTGCACGAAATCGGTAATTAAATTTAAAAAATCGCGCGAACACGCGTTTAAAACACGTTGCCAACCTAAAAAATTGCACGAAATCGGTAATTAAATTTAAAAAATCGCGCGAACACGCGTTTAAAACACGTTGCCAACCTAAAAAATCGCGCGAAATCGGTAATTAAATTTAAAAAATGGCGCGGGCACGTATTTAAAGCGTGACTAGATTTAAAAAATCGCGCGGGCACGTGTTTAAAACACGTTGCCAACCTAAAAAATTGCACGAAATCGGTAATTAAATTTAAAAAATCGCGCGAACACGCGTTTAAAACACGTTGCCAACCTAAAAAATCGCGCGAAATCGGTAATTAAATTTAAAAAATGGCGCGGGCACGTATTTAAAGCGTGACTAGATTTAAAAAATCGCGCGGGCACGTGTTTAAAACACGTTGCCAACCTAAAAAATTGCACGAAATCGGTAATTAAATTTAAAAAATCGCGCGAACACGCGTTTAAAACACGTTGCCAACCTAAAAAATCGCACGAAATCGGTAATTAAATTTAAAAAATGGCGCGGGCACGTATTTAAAGCGTGACTAAATTTAAAAAATGGCGCGAACACGCGTTTAAAACACGTTGCCAACCTAAAAAATCGCACGAAATCGGTAATTAAATTTAAAAAATTGCGCGAACACGCGTTTAAAACACGTTGCCAACCTAAAAAGTCGCACGTAATCGGTAATTAAATTTAAAAAATGGCGCGGACACGTGTTTAAAGCGTGACTAAATTTAAAAAATGGCGCGAACACGCGTTTAAAACACGTTGCCAACCTAAAAAGTCGCACGAAATCGGTAATTAAATTTAAAAAATGGCGCGGACACGTGTTTAAAGCGTGACTAAATTTAAAAAATGGCGCGAACACGCGTTTAAAACACGTTGCCAACCTAAAAAATCGCACGAAATCGGTAATTAAATTTAAAAAATGGCGCGGACTCGTGTTTAAAGCGTGACTAAATTTAAAAAATGGCGCGAACACGCGTTTAAAACACGTTGCCAACCTAAAAAATCGCACGAAATCGGTAATTAAATTTAAAAAATCGCGCGAACACGCGTTTAAAACACGTTGCCAACCTAAAAAATCGCGCGAAATCGGTAATGAAATGTAAAAAATCGCGCGAACACGCGTTTAAAACACGTTGCCAACCTAAAAAATCGCGCGAAATCGGTAATTAAATTTAAAAAATGGCGCGGGCACGTGTTTAAAACACGTTGCCAACCTAAAAAATCGCACGAAATCGGTAATTAAATTTAAAAAATGGCGCGGAAACGTGTTTAAAGCGTGACTAAATTTAAAAAATGGCGCGAACACGCGTTTAAAACACGTTGCCAACCTAAAAAATCGCACGAAATCGGTAATTAAATTTAAAAAATGGCGCGGGCACGTATTTAAAGCGTGACTAAATTTAAAAAATGGCGCGAACACGCGTTTAAAACACGTTGCCAACCTAAAAAATCGCACGAAATCGGTAATTAAATTTAAAAAATGGCGCGAACACGCGTTTAAAACACGTTGCCAACCTAAAAAGTCGCACGTAATCGGTAATTAAATTTAAAAAATGGCGCGGACACGTGTTTAAAGCGTGACTAAATTTAAAAAATGGCGCGAACACGCGTTTAAAACACGTTGCCAACCTAAAAAATCGCACGAAATCGGTAATTAAATTTAAAAAATCGCGCGAACACGCGTTTAAAACACGTTGCCAACCTAAAAAATCGCGCGAAATCGGTAATGAAATGTAAAAAATGGCGCGGGCACGCGTTTAAAACACGTTGCCAACCTAAAAAATCGCGCGAAATCGGTAATTAAATTTAAAAAATGGCGCGGGCACGTGTTTAAAACACGTTGCCAACCTAAAAAATCGCACGAAATCGGTAATTAAATTTAAAAAATGGCGCGGACACGTGTTTAAAGCGTGACTAAATTTAAAAAATGGCGCAAACACGCGTTTAAAACACGTTGCCAACCTAAAAAATCGCACGAAATCGGTAATGAAATGTAAAAAATGGCGCGGGCACGCGTTTAAAAAGTAATGCCAACCTAAAAAATCGCACTAAGTCGGTAACAAAATTTTAAATGGCGCGGACACGTGCACTTAATCGGTAAATAAATAAAAAAAAAATGGCGCGGACACGTGTTTAAAAAAACAATTTCTAACCTAAAAATTACGCTAATCCGGTAATTAAATTAAAAAAAGGGCGCGGACACGTGTTTAAAAAGTAATGCCAACCTAAAAAATCGCACTAAGTCGGTAACAAAATTTAAAATGGCGCGGACACGTGTACTTAATGGGTAAATAAATTAAAAAAATGGCGCGGACACGTGTTTAAAAAGTAATGCCAACCTAAAAATTGCTCTAAATCGGTAACAAAATTTTAAATGGCGCGGACACGTGCACTTAATCGGTAAATAAATAAAAAAAAATGGCGCGGACACGTGTTTAAAAAAACAATTTCTAATCTAAAAATTACGCTAATCCGGTAATTAAATTAAAAAAATGGCGCGGACACGTGTTTAAAAAGTAATGCCAACTTAAAAAATCGCACTAAATCGGCAACAAAATTTAAAATGGCGCGGACACGTGTACTTAATCGGTAAATAAATAAAAAAAAATGGCGCGGACACGTGTTTAAAAAAACAATTTCTAATCTAAAAATTACGCTAATCCGGTAATTAAATTAAAAAAATGGCGCGGACACGTGTTTAGAAAGTAATGCCAACTTAAAAAATCGCACTAAATCGGCAACAAAATTTAAAAATTGCGCGGACACGTGTACTTAATGGGTAAATAAATTAAAAAAATGGCGCGGACACGTGTTTAAAAAGTAATGCCAACCTAAAAATTGCTCTAAACCGGTAACAAAATTTTAAATGGCGCGGACACGTGCACTTAATCGGTAAATAAATAAAAAAAAATGGCGCGGACACGTGTTTAAAAAAACAATTTCTAACCTAAAAATTACGCTAATCCGGTAATTAAATTAAAAAAATGGCGCGGACACGTGTTTAAAAAGTAATGCCAACCTAAAAAATCGCACTAAATCGGTAACAAAATTTAAAAATTGCGCGGACACGTATACTTAATGGGTAAATAAATTAAAAAAATGGCGCGGACACGTGTTTAAAAGTAATGCCAACCTAAAAATTGCTCTAAATCGGTAACAAAATTTTAAATGGCGCGGACACGTGCACTTAATCGGTAAATAAATAAAAAAAATGGCGCGGACACGTGTTTAAAAAGTAATGCCAACTTAAAAAATCTCACTAAATCGGCAACAAAATTTAAAAATTGCGCGGCGGACACGTGTACTTAATGGGTAAATAAATTAAAAAAATGGCGCGGACACGTGTTTAAAAAGTAATGCCAACCTAAAAATTGCTCTAAATCGGTAACAAAATTTTAAATGGCGCGGACACGTGCACTTAATCGGTAAATAAATAAAAAAAAATAGCGCGGACACGTGTTTAAAAAAACAATTTCTAACCTAAAAATTACGCTAATCCGGTAATTAAATTAAAAAAATGGCGCGGACACGTGTTTAAAAAGTAATGCCACCTTAAAAAATCGCACTAAATCGGTAACAAAATTTAAAAATTGCGCGGACACGTGTACTTAATGGGTAAATAAATTAAAAAAATGGCGCGGACACGTGTTTAAAAAGTAATGCCAACCTAAAAAATCGCACTAAATCGGTAACAAAATTTTAAATGGCGCGGACACGTGTACTAAGCTAAAAATCGCATTAAATCGGTAACTAAATTTAAAAATGACGGCAAAACACATGTATTAACTATCGCACTAAATCGGTTTTCCCGCTTTAAACTAAATTTAAAAATGACGGCAAACACAAGTACCAACCTCAAAATCGCGCTAAATCAAGTCGCTACGACTAACCGTTCTGAAAATATCGGTACAAATTTAGCCTTGTCAAAATTTATCGAAACCAAATTTTTTTTAATTATTTTCCAACTATTGGGGGATATTGCCTAAGAATTGAAAAATGTAAAAAATCACGCTGCTAGCTGAAAACTGTGTTCAAAAAAGATAAAAATAAAAGCAGGCGCGAAAATTTGAATTTGAAGTTAATTCTTTAAATATCGCGGAAACTAAGCGTCGGGCGCAATTTTGTCCTATGAGAGAAAAGATGCATCTTGATGTAATCTAAATGACGGTCTGGTTGAAATTGTAATTTTCAATAGTCATTTTGCTATCTCTTTAAGGAGCCATAAAAGACCTACACATTTTTGTGTTTTTGTAATGCCCAATTCAGGCGGTGAAGTTTGAGGGGTCACTCGATGGGGTTTACATTAGTTTGAAAAACCCACCCTTAATGTTTTTTCCAACTTTTGTTATTATTTTTTCTAGTTTCGGGAACTGTTTGCAGTGGAGAATAGGTTGGTTTTGTTTTTAAAATTTTTGGTCAACTAGGAACAGAGATACGAGATTTATTTATTGAAGGGTTGTTTTTTATGAAAGTGGCTAAATGTCATTTAAATCTTCTCATTTTGTTTTATTTTGTCTCTTGTTGCTGTAATTGTACGACCATGTTAAAAGTCCACAAAAACGTAAAAAAAACGGAATTTCCGCCCCACCAAAAACTAAGGGTGAGTTTATTTTTGTGTTTGTATGATGGCTGTGAGGGTCTCAATGCGTAATCGTAAAAGTGGGACTTAAAAAAAAAAAAAAAAAAAGGAGAAAGAAGGGGGTGAATTACATGTGGCCTATTCCATATTAATGGATTTCCATATGTCTTAACAACCCACAAAAGTTGTTTTTAGTCCACAAAAAGTCCATATGTTCGATTTTTAGATGTTTGATTTTTTCAATTTTCGTCGCAGTTTTGGTCGATTTTGGGTACCCGGAACTTTTGTCGAGCAATAGCTCCGGAACTATCAGAGATAACCCCATGAAGTGTATTATCGTTGGAAAGCTCTTTAAATTATCTATCTTTTTCAAAAAAAATTAGTGTTCTGCGACTAATAGTTTTCGAGCAAATTTGAGAAAAATGCAAAAATTGGTAAAATTTTAAAAAATTCATAACTAAAAAACTATTCGGAATTTGGCAATTTTCTCGATGCCAATCGATTCCCCGGATCATTTTGCATAGGTAAGGATCAAAACAGTTCCACTTTTTCGAATAGTTTAGTCGTAATTGGGAAAATAAAAAAAATAAAAAAAAAGTTAACACCCCCCCCTCAAATCGGTCAATTTTTAAAGTGTCTCTAAATCAAATGAAACCTATTCTATCTTATAGATTTTGATGTGCTCTTTACGATCGAACAAACCGTTTTCGTCTAGCTCTTTTAGTTTGGCCGTAATCGGCGTTTGAAAATTGAAAAATTTTTTGCGAGATATCGCCTTGAGTCCTATGCCATTTTGTAGAGTTTTTTATTCCGGTTATCCTCCATTTTTCCGTTTTTCGATAACTCTAATAGTTTCGCCGTAATTGGCGGTTGAAAATTGAAAAAAAGTGAAAATGGAAACCTTTTTTTGCGTTTTTCTCGGAAACTGTAAGACTTAGAGCAACGAACAAAAAACCATCTGATAGCGCTTAATTTTATCTATTTTTTCGACTAAACCCGGAGCCGCTCCGGGCAACGGTTCCGGCTACAGAGGCGATCAAAGTTTTTCACTAAAAAAATTCATAAAAAAAAAACTAAAAGTCGTAGAGCACTGCGGTTTGTTCCATTGAATTCTACGGCTCATTTTACATATTATATCAATTTTTCACAGGAATTAAAAATTTTAAATTTTTTGCCTAAATTTAGGGTAGTCATTTGTCATAGTGGAAAATTTTATTCAATAAAAAAATTCATAACTCGAAAACTAAAAGTCGTAGAGCAACGCGGTTTGTTCCATTGGATTCAGCGGCTTTTTTTCTGTATTATACCAACTTTTCACGAGATTTAAAATTTTCAAATTTTTTGCTCAAATTTCCTGAGTAATAAATTTGTGCCTACACCTTACCTTCAAAGTGATGAAAAAAAATTTTTTTTTAAATTCACTCCACCAAATTTTTATGGACTTCTTTATGTCTTAACAACCCACAAAAGTTGTTTTTAGTCCACAAAAAGTCCATATGTTCGATTTTTAGATGTTTGATTTTTTCAATTTTCGTCGCAGTTTTGGTCGATTTTGGGTACCCGGAACTTTTGTCGAGCAATAGCTCCGGAACTATCAGAGATAACCCCATGAAGTGTATTATCGTTGGAAAGCTCTTTAAATTATCTATCTTTTTCAAAAAAAATTAGTGTTCTGCGACTAATAGTTTTCGAGCAAATTTGAGAAAAATGCAAAAATTGGTAAAATTTAAAAAAATTCATAACTAAAAAACTATTCGGAATTTGGCAATTTTCTCGATGCCAATCGATTCCCCGGATCATTTTGCATAGGTAAGGATCAAAACAGTTCCACTTTTTCGAATAGTTTAGTCGTAATTGGGAAAATAAAAAAAATAAAAAAAAAGTTAACACCCCCCCCTTAAAATCGGTCAATTTTTAAAGTGTCTCTAAATCAAATGAAACCTATTCTATCTTATAGATTTTGATGTGCTCTTTACGATCGAACAAACCGTTTTCGTCTAGCTCTTTTAGTTTGGCCTTAATCGGCGTTTGAAAATTGAAAAATTTTTTGCGAGATATCGCCTTGAGTCCTATGCCATTTTGTAGAGTTTTTTATTCCGGTTATCCTCCATTTTTCCGTTTTTCGATAACTCTAATAGTTTCGCCGTAATTGGCGGTTGAAAATTGAAAAAAAGTGAAAATGGAAACCTTTTTTTGCGTTTTTCTCGGAAACTGTAAGACTTAGAGCAACGAACAAAAAACCATCTGATAGCGCTTAATTTTATCTATTTTTTCGACTAAACCCGGAGCCGCTCCGGGCAACGGTTCCGGCTACAGAGGCGATCAAAGTTTTTCACTAAAAAAATTCATAAAAAAAAAACTAAAAGTCGTAGAGCACTGCGGTTTGTTCCATTGAATTCTACGGCTCATTTTACATATTATATCAATTTTTCACAGGAATTAAAAATTTTAAATTTTTTGCCTAAATTTAGGGTAGTCATTTGTCATAGTGGAAAATTTTATTCAATAAAAAAATTCATAACTCGAAAACTAAAAGTCGTAGAGCAACGCGGTTTGTTCCATTGGATTCAGCGGCTTTTTTTCTGTATTATACCAACTTTTCACGAGATTTAAAATTTTCAAATTTTTTGCTCAAATTTCCTGAGTAATAAATTTGTGCCTACACCTTACCTTCAAAGTGATGAAAAAAAATTTTTTTTTAAATTCACTCCACCAAATTTTTATGGACTTCTTTATGTCTTAACAACCCACAAAAGTTGTTTTTAGTCCACAAAAAGTCCATATGTTCGATTTTTAGATGTTTGATTTTTTCAATTTTCGTCGCAGTTTTGGTCGATTTTGGGTACCCGGAACTTTTGTCGAGCAATAGCTCCGGAACTATCAGAGATAACCCCATGAAGTGTATTATCGTTGGAAAGCTCTTTAAATTATCTATCTTTTTCAAAAAAAATTAGTGTTCTGCGACTAATAGTTTTCGAGCAAATTTGAGAAAAATGCAAAAATTGGTAAAATTTTAAAAAATTCATAACTAAAAAACTATTCGGAATTTGGCAATTTTCTCGATGCCAATCGATTCCCCGGATCATTTTGCATAGGTAAGGATCAAAACAGTTCCACTTTTTCGAATAGTTTAGTCGTAATTGGGAAAATAAAAAAAATAAAAAAAAAGTTAACACCCCCCCCTTAAAATCGGTCAATTTTTAAAGTGTCTCTAAATCAAATGAAACCTATTCTATCTTATAGATTTTGATGTGCTCTTTACGATCGAACAAACCGTTTTCGTCTAGCTCTTTTAGTTTGGCCTTAATCGGCGTTTGAAAATTGAAAAATTTTTTGCGAGATATCGCCTTGAGTCCTATGCCATTTTGTAGAGTTTTTTATTCCGGTTATCCTCCATTTTTCCGTTTTTCGATAACTCTAATAGTTTCGCCGTAATTGGCGGTTGAAAATTGAAAAAAAGTGAAAATGGAAACCTTTTTTTGCGTTTTTCTCGGAAACTGTAAGACTTAGAGCAACGAACAAAAAACCATCTGATAGCGCTTAATTTTATCTATTTTTTCGACTAAACCCGGAGCCGCTCCGGGCAACGGTTCCGGCTACAGAGGCGATCAAAGTTTTTCACTAAAAAAATTCATAAAAAAAAAACTAAAAGTCGTAGAGCACTGCGGTTTGTTCCATTGAATTCTACGGCTCATTTTACATATTATATCAATTTTTCACAGGAATTAAAAATTTTAAATTTTTTGCCTAAATTTAGGGTAGTCATTTGTCATAGTGGAAAATTTTATTCAATAAAAAAATTCATAACTCGAAAACTAAAAGTCGTAGAGCAACGCGGTTTGTTCCATTGGATTCAGCGGCTTTTTTTCTGTATTATACCAACTTTTCACGAGATTTAAAATTTTCAAATTTTTTGCTCAAATTTCCTGAGTAATAAATTTGTGCCTACACCTTACCTTCAAAGTGATGAAAAAAAATTTTTTTTTAAATTCACTCCACCAAATTTTTATGGACTTCTTTATGTCTTAACAACCCACAAAAGTTGTTTTTAGTCCACAAAAAGTCCATATGTTCGATTTTTAGATGTTTGATTTTTTCAATTTTCGTCGCAGTTTTGGTCGATTTTGGGTACCCGGAACTTTTGTCGAGCAATAGCTCCGGAACTATCAGAGATAACCCCATGAAGTGTATTATCGTTGGAAAGCTCTTTAAATTATCTATCTTTTTCAAAAAAAATTAGTGTTCTGCGACTAATAGTTTTCGAGCAAATTTGAGAAAAATGCAAAAATTGGTAAAATTTTAAAAAATTCATAACTAAAAAACTATTCGGAATTTGGCAATTTTCTCGATGCCAATCGATTCCCCGGATCATTTTGCATAGGTAAGGATCAAAACAGTTCCACTTTTTCGAATAGTTTAGTCGTAATTGGGAAAATAAAAAAAATAAAAAAAAGTTAACACCCCCCCCTTAAAATCGGTCAATTTTTAAAGTGTCTCTAAATCAAATGAAACCTATTCTATCTTATAGATTTTGATGTGCTCTTTACGATCGAACAAACCGTTTTCGTCTAGCTCTTTTAGTTTGGCCGTAATCGGCGTTTGAAAATTGAAAAATTTTTTGCGAGATATCGCCTTGAGTCCTATGCCATTTTGTAGAGTTTTTTATTCCGGTTATCCTCCATTTTTCCGTTTTTCGATAACTCTAATAGTTTCGCCGTAATTGGCGGTTGAAAATTGAAAAAAAGTGAAAATGGAAACCTTTTTTTGCGTTTTTCTCGGAAACTGTAAGACTTAGAGCAACGAACAAAAAACCATCTGATAGCGCTTAATTTTATCTATTTTTTCGACTAAACCCGGAGCCGCTCCGGGCAACGGTTCCGGCTACAGAGGCGATCAAAGTTTTTCACTAAAAAAATTCATAAAAAAAAAACTAAAAGTCGTAGAGCACTGCGGTTTGTTCCATTGAATTCTACGGCTCATTTTACATATTATATCAATTTTTCACAGGAATTAAAAATTTTAAATTTTTTGCCTAAATTTAGGGTAGTCATTTGTCATAGTGGAAAATTTTATTCAATAAAAAAATTCATAACTCGAAAACTAAAAGTCGTAGAGCAACGCGGTTTGTTCCATTGGATTCAGCGGCTTTTTTTCTGTATTATACCAACTTTTCACGAGATTTAAAATTTTCAAATTTTTTGCTCAAATTTCCTGAGTAATAAATTTGTGCCTACACCTTACCTTCAAAGTGATGAAAAAAAATTTTTTTTTAAATTCACTCCACCAAATTTTTATGGACTTCTTTATGTCTTAACAACCCACAAAAGTTGTTTTTAGTCCACAAAAAGTCCATATGTTCGATTTTTAGATGTTTGATTTTTTCAATTTTCGTCGCAGTTTTGGTCGATTTTGGGTACCCGGAACTTTTGTCGAGCAATAGCTCCGGAACTATCAGAGATAACCCCATGAAGTGTATTATCGTTGGAAAGCTCTTTAAATTATCTATCTTTTTCAAAAAAAATTAGTGTTCTGCGACTAATAGTTTTCGAGCAAATTTGAGAAAAATGCAAAAATTGGTAAAATTTTAAAAAATTCATAACTAAAAAACTATTCGGAATTTGGCAATTTTCTCGATGCCAATCGATTCCCCGGATCATTTTGCATAGGTAAGGATCAAAACAGTTCCACTTTTTCGAATAGTTTAGTCGTAATTGGGAAAATAAAAAAAATAAAAAAAAAGTTAACACCCCCCCCTTAAAATCGGTCAATTTTTAAAGTGTCTCTAAATCAAATGAAACCTATTCTATCTTATAGATTTTGATGTGCTCTTTACGATCGAACAAACCGTTTTCGTCTAGCTCTTTTAGTTTGGCCGTAATCGGCGTTTGAAAATTGAAAAATTTTTTGCGAGATATCGCCTTGAGTCCTATGCCATTTTGTAGAGTTTTTTATTCCGGTTATCCTCCATTTTTCCGTTTTTCGATAACTCTAATAGTTTCGCCGTAATTGGCGGTTGAAAATTGAAAAAAAGTGAAAATGGAAACCTTTTTTTGCGTTTTTCTCGGAAACTGTAAGACTTAGAGCAACGAACAAAAAACCATCTGATAGCGCTTAATTTTATCTATTTTTTCGACTAAACCCGGAGCCGCTCCGGGCAACGGTTCCGGCTACAGAGGCGATCAAAGTTTTTCACTAAAAAAATTCATAAAAAAAAACTAAAAGTCGTAGAGCACTGCGGTTTGTTCCATTGAATTCTACGGCTCATTTTACATATTATATCAATTTTTCACAGGAATTAAAAATTTTAAATTTTTTGCCTAAATTTAGGGTAGTCATTTGTCATAGTGGAAAATTTTATTCAATAAAAAAATTCATAACTCGAAAACTAAAAGTCGTAGAGCAACGCGGTTTGTTCCATTGGATTCAGCGGCTTTTTTTCTGTATTATACCAACTTTTCACGAGATTTAAAATTTTCAAATTTTTTGCTCAAATTTCCTGAGTAATAAATTTGTGCCTACACCTTACCTTCAAAGTGATGAAAAAAAATTTTTTTTTAAATTCACTCCACCAAATTTTTATGGACTTCTTTATGTCTTAACAACCCACAAAAGTTGTTTTTAGTCCACAAAAAGTCCATATGTTCGATTTTTAGATGTTTGATTTTTTCAATTTTCGTCGCAGTTTTGGTCGATTTTGGGTACCCGGAACTTTTGTCGAGCAATAGCTCCGGAACTATCAGAGATAACCCCATGAAGTGTATTATCGTTGGAAAGCTCTTTAAATTATCTATCTTTTTCAAAAAAAATTAGTGTTCTGCGACTAATAGTTTTCGAGCAAATTTGAGAAAAATGCAAAAATTGGTAAAATTTTAAAAAATTCATAACTAAAAAACTATTCGGAATTTGGCAATTTTCTCGATGCCAATCGATTCCCCGGATCATTTTGCATAGGTAAGGATCAAAACAGTTCCACTTTTTCGAATAGTTTAGTCGTAATTGGGAAAATAAAAAAAATAAAAAAAAAGTTAACACCCCCCCCTTAAAATCGGTCAATTTTTAAAGTGTCTCTAAATCAAATGAAACCTATTCTATCTTATAGATTTTGATGTGCTCTTTACGATCGAACAAACCGTTTTCGTCTAGCTCTTTTAGTTTGGCCGTAATCGGCGTTTGAAAATTGAAAAATTTTTTGCGAGATATCGCCTTGAGTCCTATGCCATTTTGTAGAGTTTTTTATTCCGGTTATCCTCCATTTTTCCGTTTTTCGATAACTCTAATAGTTTCGCCGTAATTGGCGGTTGAAAATTGAAAAAAAGTGAAAATGGAAACCTTTTTTTGCGTTTTTCTCGGAAACTGTAAGACTTAGAGCAACGAACAAAAAACCATCTGATAGCGCTTAATTTTATCTATTTTTTCGACTAAACCCGGAGCCGCTCCGGGCAACGGTTCCGGCTACAGAGGCGATCAAAGTTTTTCACTAAAAAAATTCATAAAAAAAAAACTAAAAGTCGTAGAGCACTGCGGTTTGTTCCATTGAATTCTACGGCTCATTTTACATATTATATCAATTTTTCACAGGAATTAAAAATTTTAAATTTTTTGCCTAAATTTAGGGTAGTCATTTGTCATAGTGGAAAATTTTATTCAATAAAAAAATTCATAACTCGAAAACTAAAAGTCGTAGAGCAACGCGGTTTGTTCCATTGGATTCAGCGGCTTTTTTTCTGTATTATACCAACTTTTCACGAGATTTAAAATTTTCAAATTTTTTGCTCAAATTTCCTGAGTAATAAATTTGTGCCTACACCTTACCTTCAAAGTGATGAAAAAAAATTTTTTTTTAAATTCACTCCACCAAATTTTTATGGACTTCTTTATGTCTTAACAACCCACAAAAGTTGTTTTTAGTCCACAAAAAGTCCATATGTTCGATTTTTAGATGTTTGATTTTTTCAATTTTCGTCGCAGTTTTGGTCGATTTTGGGTACCCGGAACTTTTGTCGAGCAATAGCTCCGGAACTATCAGAGATAACCCCATGAAGTGTATTATCGTTGGAAAGCTCTTTAAATTATCTATCTTTTTCAAAAAAAATTAGTGTTCTGCGACTAATAGTTTTCGAGCAAATTTGAGAAAAATGCAAAAATTGGTAAAATTTTAAAAAATTCATAACTAAAAAACTATTCGGAATTTGGCAATTTTCTCGATGCCAATCGATTCCCCGGATCATTTTGCATAGGTAAGGATCAAAACAGTTCCACTTTTTCGAATAGTTTAGTCGTAATTGGGAAAATAAAAAAAATAAAAAAAAAGTTAACACCCCCCCCTTAAAATCGGTCAATTTTTAAAGTGTCTCTAAATCAAATGAAACCTATTCTATCTTATAGATTTTGATGTGCTCTTTACGATCGAACAAACCGTTTTCGTCTAGCTCTTTTAGTTTGGCCGTAATCGGCGTTTGAAAATTGAAAAATTTTTTGCGAGATATCGCCTTGAGTCCTATGCCATTTTGTAGAGTTTTTTATTCCGGTTATCCTCCATTTTTCCGTTTTTCGATAACTCTAATAGTTTCGCCGTAATTGGCGGTTGAAAATTGAAAAAAAGTGAAAATGGAAACCTTTTTTTGCGTTTTTCTCGGAAACTGTAAGACTTAGAGCAACGAACAAAAAACCATCTGATAGCGCTTAATTTTATCTATTTTTTCGACTAAACCCGGAGCCGCTCCGGGCAACGGTTCCGGCTACAGAGGCGATCAAAGTTTTTCACTAAAAAAATTCATAAAAAAAAAACTAAAAGTCGTAGAGCACTGCGGTTTGTTCCATTGAATTCTACGGCTCATTTTACATATTATATCAATTTTTCACAGGAATTAAAAATTTTAAATTTTTTGCCTAAATTTAGGGTAGTCATTTGTCATAGTGGAAAATTTTATTCAATAAAAAAATTCATAACTCGAAAACTAAAAGTCGTAGAGCAACGCGGTTTGTTCCATTGGATTCAGCGGCTTTTTTTCTGTATTATACCAACTTTTCACGAGATTTAAAATTTTCAAATTTTTTGCTCAAATTTCCTGAGTAATAAATTTGTGCCTACACCTTACCTTCAAAGTGATGAAAAAAAATTTTTTTTTAAATTCACTCCACCAAATTTTTATGGACTTCTTTATGTCTTAACAACCCACAAAAGTTGTTTTTAGTCCACAAAAAGTCCATATGTTCGATTTTTAGATGTTTGATTTTTTCAATTTTCGTCGCAGTTTTGGTCGATTTTGGGTACCCGGAACTTTTGTCGAGCAATAGCTCCGGAACTATCAGAGATAACCCCATGAAGTGTATTATCGTTGGAAAGCTCTTTAAATTATCTATCTTTTTCAAAAAAAATTAGTGTTCTGCGACTAATAGTTTTCGAGCAAATTTGAGAAAAATGCAAAAATTGGTAAAATTTTAAAAAATTCATAACTAAAAAACTATTCGGAATTTGGCAATTTTCTCGATGCCAATCGATTCCCCGGATCATTTTGCATAGGTAAGGATCAAAACAGTTCCACTTTTTCGAATAGTTTAGTCGTAATTGGGAAAATAAAAAAAATAAAAAAAAAGTTAACACCCCCCCCCTTAAAATCGGTCAATTTTTAAAGTGTCTCTAAATCAAATGAAACCTATTCTATCTTATAGATTTTGATGTGCTCTTTACGATCGAACAAACCGTTTTCGTCTAGCTCTTTTAGTTTGGCCGTAATCGGCGTTTGAAAATTGAAAAATTTTTTGCGAGATATCGCCTTGAGTCCTATGCCATTTTGTAGAGTTTTTTATTCCGGTTATCCTCCATTTTTCCGTTTTTCGATAACTCTAATAGTTTCGCCGTAATTGGCGGTTGAAAATTGAAAAAAAGTGAAAATGGAAACCTTTTTTTGCGTTTTTCTCGGAAACTGTAAGACTTAGAGCAACGAACAAAAAACCATCTGATAGCGCTTAATTTTATCTATTTTTTCGACTAAACCCGGAGCCGCTCCGGGCAATGGTTCCGGCTACAGAGGCGATCAAAGTTTTTCACTAAAAAAATTCATAAAAAAAAAACTAAAAGTCGTAGAGCACTGCGGTTTGTTCCATTGAATTCTACGGCTCATTTTACATATTATATCAATTTTTCACAGGAATTAAAAATTTTAAATTTTTTGCCTAAATTTAGGGTAGTCATTTGTCATAGTGGGAAATTTTATTCAATAAAAAAATTCATAACTCGAAAACTAAAAGTCGTAGAGCAACGCGGTTTGTTCCATTGGATTCAGCGGCTTTTTTTCTGTATTATACCAACTTTTCACGAGATTTAAAATTTTCAAATTTTTTGCTCAAATTTCCTGAGTAATAAATTTGTGCCTACACCTTACCTTCAAAGTGATGAAAAAAAATTTTTTTTTAAATTCACTCCACCAAATTTTTATGGACTTCTTTATGTCTTAACAACCCACAAAAGTTGTTTTTAGTCCACAAAAAGTCCATATGTTCGATTTTTAGATGTTTGATTTTTTCAATTTTCGTCGCAGTTTTGGTCGATTTTGGGTACCCGGAACTTTTGTCGAGCAATAGCTCCGGAACTATCAGAGATAACCCCATGAAGTGTATTATCGTTGGAAAGCTCTTTAAATTATCTATCTTTTTCAAAAAAAATTAGTGTTCTGCGACTAATAGTTTTCGAGCAAATTTGAGAAAAATGCAAAAATTGGTAAAATTTTAAAAAATTCATAACTAAAAAACTATTCGGAATTTGGCAATTTTCTCGATGCCAATCGATTCCCCGGATCATTTTGCATAGGTAAGGATCAAAACAGTTCCACTTTTTCGAATAGTTTAGTCGTAATTGGGAAAATAAAAAAAATAAAAAAAAAGTTAACACCCCCCCCTTAAAATCGGTCAATTTTTAAAGTGTTTCTAAATCAAATGAAACCTATTCTATCTTATAGATTTTGATGTGCTCTTTACGATCGAACAAACCGTTTTCGTCTAGCTCTTTTAGTTTGGCCGTAATCGGCGTTTGAAAATTGAAAAATTTTTTGCGAGATATCGCCTTGAGTCCTATGCCATTTTGTAGAGTTTTTTATTCCGGTTATCCTCCATTTTTCCGTTTTTCGATAACTCTAATAGTTTCGCCGTAATTGGCGGTTGAAAATTGAAAAAAAGTGAAAATGGAAACCTTTTTTTGCGTTTTTCTCGGAAACTGTAAGACTTAGAGCAACGAACAAAAAACAATCTGATAGCGCTTAATTTTATCTATTTTTTCGACTAAACCCGGAGCCGCTCCGGGCAACGGTTCCGGCTACAGAGGCGATCAAAGTTTTTCACTAAAAAAATTCATAAAAAAAAAACTAAAAGTCGTAGAGCACTGCGGTTTGTTCCATTGAATTCTACGGCTCATTTTACATATTATATCAATTTTTCACAGGAATTAAAAATTTAAAATTTTTTGCCTAAATTTAGGGTAGTCATTTGTCATAGTGGAAAATTTTATTCAATAAAAAAATTCATAACTCGAAAACTAAAAGTCGTAGAGCAACGCGGTTTGTTCCATTGGATTCAGCGGCTTTTTTTCTGTATTATACCAACTTTTCACGAGATTTAAAATTTTCAAATTTTTTGCTCAAATTTCCTGAGTAATAAATTTGTGCCTACACCTTACCTTCAAAGTGATGAAAAAAAATTTTTTTTTAAATTCACTCCACCAAATTTTTATGGACTTCTTTATGTCTTAACAACCCACAAAAGTTGTTTTTAGTCCACAAAAAGTCCATATGTTCGATTTTTAGATGTTTGATTTTTTCAATTTTCGTCGCAGTTTTGGTCGATTTTGGGTACCCGGAACTTTTGTCGAGCAATAGCTCCGGAACTATCAGAGATAACCCCATGAAGTGTATTATCGTTGGAAAGCTCTTTAAATTATCTATCTTTTTCAAAAAAAATTAGTGTTCTGCGACTAATAGTTTTCGAGCAAATTTGAGAAAAATGCAAAAATTGGTAAAATTTTAAAAAATTCATAACTAAAAAACTATTCGGAATTTGGCAATTTTCTCGATGCCAATCGATTCCCCGGATCATTTTGCATAGGTAAGGATCAAAACAGTTCCACTTTTTCGAATAGTTTAGTCGTAATTGGGAAAATAAAAAAAATAAAAAAAAAGTTAACACCCCCCCCTTAAAATCGGTCAATTTTTAAAGTGTTTCTAAATCAAATGAAACCTATTCTATCTTATAGATTTTGATGTGCTCTTTACGATCGAACAAACCGTTTTCGTCTAGCTCTTTTAGTTTGGCCGTAATCGGCGTTTGAAAATTGAAAAATTTTTTGCGAGATATCGCCTTGAGTCCTATGCCATTTTGTAGAGTTTTTTATTCCGGTTATCCTCCATTTTTCCGTTTTTCGATAACTCTAATAGTTTCGCCGTAATTGGCGGTTGAAAATTGAAAAAAAGTGAAAATGGAAACCTTTTTTTGCGTTTTTCTCGGAAACTGTAAGACTTAGAGCAACGAACAAAAAACAATCTGATAGCGCTTAATTTTATCTATTTTTTCGACTAAACCCGGAGCCGCTCCGGGCAACGGTTCCGGCTACAGAGGCGATCAAAGTTTTTCACTAAAAAAATTCATAAAAAAAAAACTAAAAGTCGTAGAGCACTGCGGTTTGTTCCATTGAATTCTACGGCTCATTTTACATATTATATCAATTTTTCACAGGAATTAAAAATTTAAAATTTTTTGCCTAAATTTAGGGTAGTCATTTGTCATAGTGGAAAATTTTATTCAATAAAAAAATTCATAACTCGAAAACTAAAAGTCGTAGAGCAACGCGGTTTGTTCCATTGGATTCAGCGGCTTTTTTTCTGTATTATACCAACTTTTCACGAGATTTAAAATTTTCAAATTTTTTGCTCAAATTTCCTGAGTAATAAATTTGTGCCTACACCTTACCTTCAAAGTGATGAAAAAAAATTTTTTTTTAAATTCACTCCACCAAATTTTTATGGACTTCTTTATGTCTTAACAACCCACAAAAGTTGTTTTTAGTCCACAAAAAGTCCATATGTTCGATTTTTAGATGTTTGATTTTTTCAATTTTCGTCGCAGTTTTGGTCGATTTTGGGTACCCGGAACTTTTGTCGAGCAATAGCTCCGGAACTATCAGAGATAACCCCATGAAGTGTATTATCGTTGGAAAGCTCTTTAAATTATCTATCTTTTTCAAAAAAAATTAGTGTTCTGCGACTAATAGTTTTCGAGCAAATTTGAGAAAAATGCAAAAATTGGTAAAATTTTAAAAAATTCATAACTAAAAAACTATTCGGAATTTGGCAATTTTCTCGATGCCAATCGATTCCCCGGATCATTTTGCATAGGTAAGGATCAAAACAGTTCCACTTTTTCGAATAGTTTAGTCGTAATTGGGAAAATAAAAAAAATAAAAAAAAAGTTAACACCCCCCCCTTAAAATCGGTCAATTTTTAAAGTGTCTCTAAATCAAATGAAACCTATTCTATCTTATAGATTTTGATGTGCTCTTTACGATCGAACAAACCGTTTTCGTCTAGCTCTTTTAGTTTGGCCGTAATCGGCGTTTGAAAATTGAAAAATTTTTTGCGAGATATCGCCTTGAGTCCTATGCCATTTTGTAGAGTTTTTTATTCCGGTTATCCTCCATTTTTCCGTTTTTCGATAACTCTAATAGTTTCGCCGTAATTGGCGGTTGAAAATTGAAAAAAAGTGAAAATGGAAACCTTTTTTTGCGTTTTTCTCGGAAACTGTAAGACTTAGAGCAACGAACAAAAAACCATCTGATAGCGCTTAATTTTATCTATTTTTTCGACTAAACCCGGAGCCGCTCCGGGCAACGGTTCCGGCTACAGAGGCGATCAAAGTTTTTCACTAAAAAAATTCATAAAAAAAAAACTAAAAGTCGTAGAGCACTGCGGTTTGTTCCATTGAATTCTACGGCTCATTTTACATATTATATCAATTTTTCACAGGAATTAAAAATTTTAAATTTTTTGCCTAAATTTAGGGTAGTCATTTGTCATAGTGGAAAATTTTATTCAATAAAAAAATTCATAACTCGAAAACTAAAAGTCGTAGAGCAACGCGGTTTGTTCCATTGGATTCAGCGGCTTTTTTTCTGTATTATACCAACTTTTCACGAGATTTAAAATTTTCAAATTTTTTGCTCAAATTTCCTGAGTAATAAATTTGTGCCTACACCTTACCTTCAAAGTGATGAAAAAAAATTTTTTTTTAAATTCACTCCACCAAATTTTTATGGACTTCTTTATGTCTTAACAACCCACAAAAGTTGTTTTTAGTCCACAAAAAGTCCATATGTTCGATTTTTGGATGTTTGATTTTTTCAATTTTCGTCGCAGTTTTGGTCGATTTTGGGTACCCGGAACTTTTGTCGAGCAATAGCTCCGGAACTATCAGAGATAACCCCATGAAGTGTATTATCGTTGGAAAGCTCTTTAAATTATCTATCTTTTTCAAAAAAAATTAGTGTTCTGCGACTAATAGTTTTCGAGCAAATTTGAGAAAAATGCAAAAATTGGTAAAATTTTAAAAAATTCATAACTAAAAAACTATTCGGAATTTGGCAATTTTCTCGATGCCAATCGATTCCCCGGATCATTTTGCATAGGTAAGGATCAAAACAGTTCCACTTTTTCGAATAGTTTAGTCGTAATTGGGAAAATAAAAAAAATAAAAAAAAAGTTAACACCCCCCCCTTAAAATCGGTCAATTTTTAAAGTGTCTCTAAATCAAATGAAACCTATTCTATCTTATAGATTTTGATGTGCTCTTTACGATCGAACAAACCGTTTTCGTCTAGCTCTTTTAGTTTGGCCGTAATCGGCGTTTGAAAATTGAAAAATTTTTTGCGAGATATCGCCTTGAGTCCTATGCCATTTTGTAGAGTTTTTTATTCCGGTTATCCTCCATTTTTCCGTTTTTCGATAACTCTAATAGTTTCGCCGTAATTGGCGGTTGAAAATTGAAAAAAAGTGAAAATGGAAACCTTTTTTTGCGTTTTTCTCGGAAACTGTAAGACTTAGAGCAACGAACAAAAAACCATCTGATAGCGCTTAATTTTATCTATTTTTTCGACTAAACCCGGAGCCGCTCCGGGCAACGGTTCCGGCTACAGAGGCGATCAAAGTTTTTCACTAAAAAAATTCATAAAAAAAAAACTAAAAGTCGTAGAGCACTGCGGTTTGTTCCATTGAATTCTACGGCTCATTTTACATATTATATCAATTTTTCACAGGAATTAAAAATTTTAAATTTTTTGCCTAAATTTAGGGTAGTCATTTGTCATAGTGGAAAATTTTATTCAATAAAAAAATTCATAACTCGAAAACTAAAAGTCGTAGAGCAACGCGGTTTGTTCCATTGGATTCAGCGGCTTTTTTTCTGTATTATACCAACTTTTCACGAGATTTAAAATTTTCAAATTTTTTGCTCAAATTTCCTGAGTAATAAATTTGTGCCTACACCTTACCTTCAAAGTGATGAAAAAAAATTTTTTTTTTAAATTCACTCCACCAAATTTTTATGGACTTCTTTATGTCTTAACAACCCACAAAAGTTGTTTTTAGTCCACAAAAAGTCCATATGTTCGATTTTTAGATGTTTGATTTTTTCAATTTTCGTCGCAGTTTTGGTCGATTTTGGGTACCCGGAACTTTTGTCGAGCAATAGCTCCGGAACTATCAGAGATAACCCCATGAAGTGTATTATCGTTGGAAAGCTCTTTAAATTATCTATCTTTTTCAAAAAAAATTAGTGTTCTGCGACTAATAGTTTTCGAGCAAATTTGAGAAAAATGCAAAAATTGGTAAAATTTTAAAAAATTCATAACTAAAAAACTATTCGGAATTTGGCAATTTTCTCGATGCCAATCGATTCCCCGGATCATTTTGCATAGGTAAGGATCAAAACAGTTCCACTTTTTCGAATAGTTTAGTCGTAATTGGGAAAATAAAAAAAATAAAAAAAAAGTTAACACCCCCCCCTTAAAATCGGTCAATTTTTAAAGTGTCTCTAAATCAAATGAAACCTATTCTATCTTATAGATTTTGATGTGCTCTTTACGATCGAACAAACCGTTTTCGTCTAGCTCTTTTAGTTTGGCCGTAATCGGCGTTTGAAAATTGAAAAATTTTTTGCGAGATATCGCCTTGAGTCCTATGCCATTTTGTAGAGTTTTTTATTCCGGTTATCCTCCATTTTTCCGTTTTTCGATAACTCTAATAGTTTCGCCGTAATTGGCGGTTGAAAATTGAAAAAAAGTGAAAATGGAAACCTTTTTTTGCGTTTTTCTCGGAAACTGTAAGACTTAGAGCAACCAACAAAAAACCATCTGATAGCGCTTAATTTTATCTATTTTTTCGACTAAACCCGGAGCCGCTCCGGGCAACGGTTCCGGCTACAGAGGCGATCAAAGTTTTTCACTAAAAAAATTCATAAAAAAAAAACTAAAAGTCGTAGAGCACTGCGGTTTGTTCCATTGAATTCTACGGCTCATTTTACATATTATATCAATTTTTCACAGGAATTAAAAATTTTAAATTTTTTGCCTAAATTTAGGGTAGTCATTTGTCATAGTGGAAAATTTTATTCAATAAAAAAATTCATAACTCGAAAACTAAAAGTCGTAGAGCAACGCGGTTTGTTCCATTGGATTTAGCGGCTTTTTTTCTGTATTATACCAACTTTTCACGAGATTTAAAATTTTCAAATTTTTTGCTCAAATTTCCTGAGTAATAAATTTGTGCCTACACCTTACCTTCAAAGTGATGAAAAAAAATTTTTTTTTAAATTCACTCCACCAAATTTTTATGGACTTCTTTATGTCTTAACAACCCACAAAAGTTGTTTTTAGTCCACAAAAAGTCCATATGTTCGATTTTTAGATGTTTGATTTTTTCAATTTTCGTCGCAGTTTTGGTCGATTTTGGGTACCCGGAACTTTTGTCGAGCAATAGCTCCGGAACTATCAGAGATAACCCCATGAAGTGTATTATCGTTGGAAAGCTCTTTAAATTATCTATCTTTTTCAAAAAAAATTAGTGTTCTGCGACTAATAGTTTTCGAACAAATTTGAGAAAAATGCAAAAATTGGTAAAATTTTAAAAAATTCATAACTAAAAAACTATTCGGAATTTGGCAATTTTCTCGATGCCAATCGATTCCCCGGATCATTTTGCATAGGTAAAGATCAAAACAGTTCCACTTTTTCGAATAGTTTAGTCGTAATTGGGAAAATAAAAAAAATAAAAAAAAAGTTAACACCCCCCCCTTAAAATCGGTCAATTTTTAAAGTGTCTCTAAATCAAATGAAACCTATTCTATCTTATAGATTTTGATGTGCTCTTTACGATCGAACAAACCGTTTTCGTCTAGCTCTTTTAGTTTGGCCGTAATCGGCGTTTGAAAATTGAAAAATTTTTTGCGAGATATCGCCTTGAGTCCTATGCCATTTTGTAGAGTTTTTTATTCCGGTTATCCTCCATTTTTCCGTTTTTCGATAACTCTAATAGTTTCGCCGTAATTGGCGGTTGAAAATTGAAAAAAAGTGAAAATGGAAACCTTTTTTTGCGTTTTTCTCGGAAACTGTAAGACTTAGAGCAACGAACAAAAAACCATCTGATAGCGCTTAATTTTATCTATTTTTTCGACTAAACCCGGAGCCGCTCCGGGCAACGGTTCCGGCTACAGAGGCGATCAAAGTTTTTCACTAAAAAAATTCATAAAAAAAAAACTAAAAGTCGTAGAGCACTGCGGTTTGTTCCATTGAATTCTACGGCTCATTTTACATATTATATCAATTTTTCACAGGAATTAAAAATTTTAAATTTTTTGCCTAAATTTAGGGTAGTCATTTGTCATAGTGGAAAATTTTATTCAATAAAAAAATTCATAACTCGAAAACTAAAAGTCGTAGAGCAACGCGGTTTGTTCCATTGGATTCAGCGGCTTTTTTTCTGTATTATACCAACTTTTCACGAGATTTAAAATTTTCAAATTTTTTGCTCAAATTTCCTGAGTAATAAATTTGTGCCTACACCTTACCTTCAAAGTGATGAAAAAAAATTTTTTTTTAAATTCACTCCACCAAATTTTTATGGACTTCTTTATGTCTTAACAACCCACAAAAGTTGTTTTTAGTCCACAAAAAGTCCATTTGTTCGATTTTTAGATGTTTGATTTTTTCAATTTTCGTCGCAGTTTTGGTCGATTTTGGGTACCCGGAACTTTTGTCGAGCAATAGCTCCGGAACTATCAGAGATAACCCCATGAAGTGTATTATCGTTGGAAAGCTCTTTAAATTATCTATCTTTTTCAAAAAAAATTAGTGTTCTGCGACTAATAGTTTTCGAGCAAATTTGAGAAAAATGCAAAAATTGGTAAAATTTTAAAAAATTCATAACTAAAAAACTATTCGGAATTTGGCAATTTTCTCGATGCCAATCGATTCCCCGGATCATTTTGCATAGGTAAGGATCAAAACAGTTCCACTTTTTCGAATAGTTTAGTCGTAATTGGGAAAATAAAAAAAATAAAAAAAAAGTTAACACCCCCCCCTTAAAATCGGTCAATTTTTAAAGTGTCTCTAAATCAAATGAAACCTATTCTATCTTATAGATTTTGATGTGCTCTTTACGATCGAACAAACCGTTTTCGTCTAGCTCTTTTAGTTTGGCCGTAATCGGCGTTTGAAAATTGAAAAATTTTTTGCGAGATATCGCCTTGAGTCCTATGCCATTTTGTAGAGTTTTTTATTCCGGTTATCCTCCATTTTTCTGTTTTTCGATAACTCTAATAGTTTCGCCGTAATTGGCGGTTGAAAATTGAAAAAAAGTGAAAATGGAAACCTTTTTTTGCGTTTTTCTCGGAAACTGTAAGACTTAGAGCAACGAACAAAAAACCATCTGATAGCGCTTAATTTTATCTATTTTTTCGACTAAACCCGGAGCCGCTCCGGGCAACGGTTCCGGCTACAGAGGCGATCAAAGTTTTTCACTAAAAAAATTCATAAAAAAAAAACTAAAAGTCGTAGAGCACTGCGGTTTGTTCCATTGAATTCTACGGCTCATTTTACATATTATATCAATTTTTCACAGGAATTAAAAATTTAAAATTTTTTGCCTAAATTTAGGGTAGTCATTTGTCATAGTGGAAAATTTTATTCAATAAAAAAATTCATAACTCGAAAACTAAAAGTCGTAGAGCAACGCGGTTTGTTCCATTGGATTCAGCGGCTTTTTTTCTGTATTATACCAACTTTTCACGAGATTTAAAATTTTCAAATTTTTTGCTCAAATTTCCTGAGTAATAAATTTGTGCCTACACCTTACCTTCAAAGTGATGAAAAAAAATTTTTTTTTAAATTCACTCCACCAAATTTTTATGGACTTCTTTATGTCTTAACAACCCACAAAAGTTGTTTTTAGTCCACAAAAAGTCCATATGTTCGATTTTTAGATGTTTGATTTTTTCAATTTTCGTCGCAGTTTTGGTCGATTTTGGGTACCCGGAACTTTTGTCGAGCAATAGCTCCGGAACTATCAGAGATAACCCCATGAAGTGTATTATCGTTGGAAAGCTCTTTAAATTATCTATCTTTTTCAAAAAAAATTAGTGTTCTGCGACTAATAGTTTTCGAACAAATTTGAGAAAAATGCAAAAATTGGTAAAATTTTAAAAAATTCATAACTAAAAAACTATTCGGAATTTGGCAATTTTCTCGATGCCAATCGATTCCCCGGATCATTTTGCATAGGTAAAGATCAAAACAGTTCCACTTTTTCGAATAGTTTAGTCGTAATTGGGAAAATAAAAAAAATAAAAAAAAAGTTAACACCCCCCCCTTAAAATCGGTCAATTTTTAAAGTGTCTCTAAATCAAATGAAACCTATTCTATCTTATAGATTTTGATGTGCTCTTTACGATCGAACAAACCGTTTTCGTCTAGCTCTTTTAGTTTGGCCGTAATCGGCGTTTGAAAATTGAAAAATTTTTTGCGAGATATCGCCTTGAGTCCTATGCCATTTTGTAGAGTTTTTTATTCCGGTTATCCTCCATTTTTCCGTTTTTCGATAACTCTAATAGTTTCGCCGTAATTGGCGGTTGAAAATTGAAAAAAAGTGAAAATGGAAACCTTTTTTTGCGTTTTTCTCGGAAACTGTAAGACTTAGAGCAACGAACAAAAAACCATCTGATAGCGCTTAATTTTATCTATTTTTTCGACTAAACCCGGAGCCGCTCCGGGCAACGGTTCCGGCTACAGAGGCGATCAAAGTTTTTCACTAAAAAAATTCATAAAAAAAAAACTAAAAGTCGTAGAGCACTGCGGTTTGTTCCATTGAATTCTACGGCTCATTTTACATATTATATCAATTTTTCACAGGAATTAAAAATTTTAAATTTTTTGCCTAAATTTAGGGTAGTCATTTGTCATAGTGGAAAATTTTATTCAATAAAAAAATTCATAACTCGAAAACTAAAAGTCGTAGAGCAACGCGGTTTGTTCCATTGGATTCAGCGGCTTTTTTTCTGTATTATACCAACTTTTCACGAGATTTAAAATTTTCAAATTTTTTGCTCAAATTTCCTGAGTAATAAATTTGTGCCTACACCTTACCTTCAAAGTGATGAAAAAAAATTTTTTTTTAAATTCACTCCACCAAATTTTTATGGACTTCTTTATGTCTTAACAACCCACAAAAGTTGTTTTTAGTCCACAAAAAGTCCATATGTTCGATTTTTAGATGTTTGATTTTTTCAATTTTCGTCGCAGTTTTGGTCGATTTTGGGTACCCGGAACTTTTGTCGAGCAATAGCTCCGGAACTATCAGAGATAACCCCATGAAGTGTATTATCGTTGGAAAGCTCTTTAAATTATCTATCTTTTTCAAAAAAAATTAGTGTTCTGCGACTAATAGTTTTCGAGCAAATTTGAGAAAAATGCAAAAATTGGTAAAATTTTAAAAAATTCATAACTAAAAAACTATTTGGAATTTGGCAATTTTCTCGATGCCAATCGATTCCCCGGATCATTTTGCATAGGTGAGGATCAAAACAGTTCCACTTTTTCGAATAGTTTAGTCGTAATTGGGAAAATAAAAAAAATAAAAAAAAAGTTAACACCCCCCCCTTAAAATCGGTCAATTTTTAAAGTGTCTCTAAATCAAATGAAACCTATTCTATCTTATAGATTTTGATGTGCTCTTTACGATCGAACAAACCGTTTTCGTCTAGCTCTTTTAGTTTGGCCGTAATCGGCGTTTGAAAATTGAAAAATTTTTTGCGAGATATCGCCTTGAGTCCTATGCCATTTTGTAGAGTTTTTTATTCCGGTTATCCTCCATTTTTTCGTTTTTCGATAACTCTAATAGTTTCGCCGTAATTGGCGGTTGAAAATTGAAAAAAAGTGAAAATGGAAACCTTTTTTTGCGTTTTTCTCGGAAACTGTAAGACTTAGAGCAACGAACAAAAAACCATCTGATAGCGCTTAATTTTATCTATTTTTTCGACTAAACCCGGAGCCGCTCCGGGCAACGGTTCCGGCTACAGAGGCGATCAAAGTTTTTCACTAAAAAAATTCATAAAAAAAAAACTAAAAGTCGTAGAGCACTGCGGTTTGTTCCATTGAATTCTACGGCTCATTTTACATATTATATCAATTTTTCACAGGAATTAAAAATTTAAAATTTTTTGCCTAAATTTAGGGTAGTCATTTGTCATAGTGGAAAATTTTATTCAATAAAAAAATTCATAACTCGAAAACTAAAAGTCGTAGAGCAACGCGGTTTGTTCCATTGGATTCAGCGGCTTTTTTTCTGTATTATACCAACTTTTCACGAGATTTAAAATTTTCAAATTTTTTGCTCAAATTTCCTGAGTAATAAATTTGTGCCTACACCTTACCTTCAAAGTGATGAAAAAAAATTTTTTTTTAAATTCACTCCACCAAATTTTTATGGACTTCTTTATGTCTTAACAACCCACAAAAGTTGTTTTTAGTCCACAAAAAGTCCATATGTTCGATTTTTAGATGTTTGATTTTTTCAATTTTCGTCGCAGTTTTGGTCGATTTTGGGTACCCGGAACTTTTGTCGAGCAATAGCTCCGGAACTATCAGAGATAACCCCATGAATTGTATTATCGTTGGAAAGCTCTTTAAATTATCTATCTTTTTCAAAAAAAATTAGTGTTCTGCGACTAATAGTTTTCGAGCAAATTTGAGAAAAATGCAAAAATTGGTAAAATTTTAAAAAATTCATAACTAAAAAACTATTCGGAATTTGGCAATTTTCTCGATGCCAATCGATTCCCCGGATCATTTTGCATAGGTAAGGATCAAAACAGTTCCACTTTTTCGAATAGTTTAGTCGTAATTGGGAAAATAAAAAAAATAAAAAAAAAGTTAACACCCCCCCCTTAAAATCGGTCAATTTTTAAAGTGTCTCTAAATCAAATGAAACCTATTCTATCTTATAGATTTTGATGTGCTCTTTACGATCGAACAAACCGTTTTCGTCTAGCTCTTTTAGTTTGGCCGTAATCGGCGTTTGAAAATTGAAAAATTTTTTGCGAGATATCGCCTTGAGTCCTATGCCATTTTGTAGAGTTTTTTATTCCGGTAATCCTCCATTTTTCCGTTTTTCGATAACTCTAATAGTTTCGCCGTAATTGGCGGTTGAAAATTGAAAAAAAGTGAAAATGGAAACCTTTTTTTGCGTTTTTCTCGGAAACTGTAAGACTTAGAGCAACGAACAAAAAACCATCTGATAGCGCTTAATTTTATCTATTTTTTCGACTAAACCCGGAGCCGCTCCGGGCAACGGTTCCGGCTACAGAGGCGATCAAAGTTTTTCACTAAAAAAATTCATAAAAAAAAAACTAAAAGTCGTAGAGCACTGCGGTTTGTTCCATTGAATTCTACGGCTCATTTTACATATTATATCAATTTTTCACAGGAATTAAAAATTTTAAATTTTTTGCCTAAATTTAGGGTAGTCATTTGTCATAGTGGAAAATTTTATTCAATAAAAAAATTCATAACTCGAAAACTAAAAGTCGTAGAGCAACGCGGTTTGTTCCATTGGATTCAGCGGCTTTTTTTCTGTATTATACCAACTTTTCACGAGATTTAAAATTTTCAAATTTTTTGCTCAAATTTCCTGAGTAATAAATTTGTGCCTACACCTTACCTTCAAAGTGATGAAAAAATATTTTTTTTTAAATTCACTCCACCAAATTTTTATGGACTTCTTTATGTCTTAACAACCCACAAAAGTTGTTTTTAGTCCACAAAAAGTCCATATGTTCGATTTTTAGATGTTTGATTTTTTCAATTTTCGTCGCAGTTTTGGTCGATTTTGGGTACCCGGAACTTTTGTCGAGCAATAGCTCCGGAACTATCAGAGATAACCCCATGAAGTGTATTATCGTTGGAAAGCTCTTTAAATTATCTATCTTTTTCAAAAAAAATTAGTGTTCTGCGACTAATAGTTTTCGAGCAAATTTGAGAAAAATGCAAAAATTGGTAAAATTTTAAAAAATTCATAACTAAAAAACTATTCGGAATTTGGCAATTTTCTCGATGCCAATCGATTCCCCGGATCATTTTGCATAGGTAAGGATCAAAACAGTTCCACTTTTTCGAATAGTTTAGTCGTAATTGGGAAAATAAAAAAAATAAAAAAAAAGTTAACACCCCCCCCTTAAAATCGGTCAATTTTTAAAGTGTCTCTAAATCAAATGAAACCTATTCTATCTTATAGATTTTGATGTGCTCTTTACGATCGAACAAACCGTTTTCGTCTAGCTCTTTTAGTTTGGCCGTAATCGGCGTTTGAAAATTGAAAAATTTTTTGCGAGATATCGCCTTGAGTCCTATGCCATTTTGTAGAGTTTTTTATTCCGGTTATCCTCCATTTTTCCGTTTTTCGATAACTCTAATAGTTTCGCCGTAATTGGCGGTTGAAAATTGAAAAAAAGTGAAAATGGAAACCTTTTTTTGCGTTTTTCTCGGAAACTGTAAGACTTAGAGCAACGAACAAAAAACCATCTGATAGCGCTTAATTTTATCTATTTTTTCGACTAAACCCAGAGCCGCTCCGGGCAACGGTTTCGGCTACAGAGGCGATCAAAGTTTTTCACTAAAAAAATTTATAAAAAAAAAACTAAAAGTCGTAGAGCACTGCGGTTTGTTCCATTGAATTCTACGGCTCATTTTACATATTATATCAATTTTTCACGGGAATTAAAAATTTTAAATTTTTTGCCTAAATTTAGGGTAGTCATTTGTCATAGTGGAAAATTTTATTCAATAAAAAAATTCATAACTCGAAAACTAAAAGTCGTAGAGCAACGCGGTTTGTTCCATTGGATTCAGCGGCTTTTTTTCTGTATTATACCAACTTTTCACGAGATTTAAAATTTTCAAATTTTTTGCTCAAATTTCCTGAGTAATAAATTTGTGCCTACACCTTACCTTCAAAGTGATGAAAAAAAATTTTTTTTTAAATTCACTCCACCAAATTTTTATGGACTTCTTTATGTCTTAACAACCCACAAAAGTTGTTTTTAGTCCACAAAAAGTCCATATGTTCGATTTTTAGATGTTTGATTTTTTCAATTTTCATCGCAGTTTTTGTCAATTTCTCGAGCAATAGCTCCGGAACTATGAGAGATAACCCCATGAAGTGTACTATCGTTGGAAAGCTCTTTAAATTATCTATCTTTTTCAAAAAAAATTTTTGTTGTCTGACTTATAGTTTTCGAGAAAATGCAAATAAAAGCGAAAATTAGATCATATGCTCAAAAATTCATAACTAAAAAACTATTGGGAATTTGGCAATTTTCTCGATGCCAATTGATTCTCCGGATCATTTTGCATAGGTATGGATCAAAATAGTTCCACTTTTTCGAGTAGTTTTGCCGTAATTAAGAAAATAAAAAAATTGAAAAATTTCCAAACTTCCTAATTTTGAACCTATTGATAGATTTTGTGTAAATGAATTATTAAGACAGGAAATGTAATAATATCTGTTCTAAATTGCTTGTCAAATATCTCGATTCTAATCTCCATCGTAAATTAATCGTTGAAGTTGTGCGACACGCAATCATGGATTTGGAAATGTTTGGAATTTTTTTAACACTTGCTGATAAATTTTCGGGGAAAGTGTGGCCAATTGTCATTGTCATTATTTACATTTTTGCCGAATTTTACTCGATAAAGTATCGAGAATTTTACGTAACGTTTAAACCAATTGTTAAATTGCTTCATTCATTTACCGACTTGTCATTATTTCTTTGCAACACTTATTTAATTCTGGGGTTGAATTTTTGGAAAAAGGGCCAATGGAGCGAGTTTTGGGCAAATTTGAAACTCGTGAAAGGGAAAAGAATGGGAAAAAAACGTTATTATTTGGAATTATCTTGTGCGAATTTAATCTACGTATTGATTGTTTTCTACGTTGTGTTTTATTGGTATCAGGAATTTCCTGGCGATTTTTTCCACCGATATCTAGTCCGAATCATTGAAAATCATTGTGTTTTCTTGTACAATTATTTCATTTGCACAATTTTAGTCATGTTGGCTTCGGGGTACCAGAACTTAAAGAGCCAACTCAGAAATGGCCGATTAAAAACGGTCGCTTTCCGAATGACAATGCAGAAGAAAACTTTGGAGCTTTTCAACCAAACTTTCGGATGGTCGCTTTTTCTGGTAATTACTCAGTGCATCTCTCACACCCTCCAACATTTGAGCAACTTTATCTACCACTCACATTCTTTTCAAATAATTCTCGTAATTGTTGTGTCACTTTTCGTCCAACTTATCCCAATGGTGACTTTGATTTTTTTGTGTGGTCGTGTGATGGAAGAGCGCAAAAAAATCATCAAACTCACGTACGAAATGGATCCGAGTTTTGGAAAATCGCCAGAAATCGTCAGTTTGATCCGAAAAACCGAGATTAAAATCACAGCTGCAAATTTTTTTGTTTTGGACAAATCAACAATTTTGGGCGTTTTGGAAACTATAGTGGCTTTCGTCATCGTTCTGGCACAATTCAGGACTTGAAAAAATAATACTCTCGACTGTATAATTTTTTTTAATAAATAATTATTTTTTCCCACTCGTTTGAACAAACCCATAAAACAAGCCATTTTCGTTCTTCAAGAGTTGGGCAGGTGGGCCAAACTCGGCCACCGTCCCAGCATCCATCACCAGGATCTTGTCCGAGTCCATGATGGTGTTCAACCGATGGGCGATGGTCAGAACCGTACAATTCCGAAACTTCCTCCTTACAACTTTCTGGATAACTTCGTCGGTTTTCAAGTCAACATTTGCGGTCGCTTCGTCCAAAACTATGATTTTTGAGTTGCGCAAAATGGCCCGGACTAGGCACAAAAGTTGCCTCTGGCCCACACTAACATTAGCCCCGCCCTCCAAAATCGTAGTTTCAAGACCTTGCGCCCAATTCGTCACCATTTCCTTAAGTTCAACCTCTTCGAGTGACGACCACAACTGACTGTCGCTGAATTGCTCAAACGGGTCCAGATTTTGGCGCAAAGAGCCCAAAAAAAGCACCGGATCTTGTGGAATTATTGCGATTTTTGAGCGCAAAATCGACAACGGGAGCGTTTTAGTGTCAACACCGTCGATCAAAACAGTACCATCGAAGTGAAACAGGCGGAAAAGTACCGAAATTAGACTGCTTTTGCCAGCGCCTGTCCGGCCAACAATTCCGATTTTCTCGCCTGGGTTGATGTTGAATGTGACGCTTTTGAGTACCGTTGTGTTGCTTAGAGGGTACTTCATGGTCACGTCGTCGAAGAGGATGCGACCATTGTTGGGCCACAAGTCCGATGGTACCGTGGTACCATCGTCTTTTTCGGGCTCCAGTTCCGCGTATTCGACCACACGTTCCACTGAAGTCATCTGGGAGTCGAGTTCGCTCCAGGTTTTGGTGCCGTATTGGATTAAGCCCACCAGGGAGGTGGACTGGGTTATGGCCAAGCCGATGTAGCCAACCCACATTTCTGCAAAAAATATACAGAAATTATTGTGAAATAATCGACAGTTTTCCAATTTTTTTGAAACTAAAATTTACAATTTTTTGGCTTTTTTTTATTTCATTTATTTCAACCCACTTGTTGAGATCCACTGTGTGTCTTATGGAGGTTTATAAGCAGTAATTTTTTTCATTGAACAAACTGGAGATAGTGGCTCATGGACGTTTTAAGAATTTTTTAAAATTGTGGCTAACATGTTCATTTGTGTGGGAGGTTCGAATCCCGGTCCCGGCACAAAAAACTTTTGTTTTTTTTCTTAACATTTAATAACAAAATACAAATTAAAACGTAGTGGACCAAGGAGTTAATTTACCTCTGCTCTTGTGTCAATATTATTAAAATTTACGCAAATTTTTATATTAGTTCAGCGGTTCTCAAAATTGGGGACTTTAATTTCAGAACGATTTCTTGAGCAAACTATGCATTTTTTGCTGAATGATTTGTTTTGCCATACTCTATCTACCTTTAAATATTTGCTAAACCATTCCCTAACACGCTGTATAAATTTAATTTTTTTTGATATACCAGTGTTTTAGTTTTTTCAGTCTTTATTTGTACTTTTTATTTTCTACTTTTGGGTTCAATAATTTTCTAATTTTTCAGTTTTGTTGCAGTTTTCTATTTTATCAATTTTTTAATTTTTTAAATTTAATTTTTATTTTATGTTTACCGTTCGCTAATTTTTCGGTACTTTGAGTTTTTCAAACTTCCGGTTCTAAAGTTATTTCAATTATTTAGAGATTTTTCACTTTTTAGTTTGATATATTTTTTAAAGTTATTAGTCTTTCGATTAGATAATTTCAGTCCTTCGATCTTACAGCTTTTTTAGCAGTTTCTTATTCTCTGTCTTTCTTATTTAAGATGACTTCTCACACTTTTTTATTTAATTTTTAATTTTAAATTTTATTTAATTTTATAGTTGCCCAGTATATCAGTTTATTTTTTATATTTTCAGTATTTCAGCTTTACTTCTTGAGTTTTTTATCTTATTATTAATTTTCCTTTTCATTTACTTTTACTTTTGTATTCTACAGTTTTTCAGCATTGCCGTCTTTTATAGTATTTTAGCCACTTTTTTTAGTCTCAAAGTCTCTTAGTATTTCAGTGCTTCAGTTTTCTTTAAGCTATTATTAAATTTTCTACTCTTCGGTTCGATATTTTTTTTATTTTTCTTTCATTTGCATAGTTAGTCTGTCGATCTTTTAGTTTTCCAGTGTTTTAATCTATCTCTTCTCTATTTAAAATGATTTGTTACATTTTTTTATTTCCATTGTTTGTTGTTTTTTTCAACTTTTAGCACTTTATTTTCGCATTATTTCAATATTTCATTGATTTATTCAATTTTAAGGTTCTCAGTTTTTATTTGAGTGTCTCGGCTACGTAAAATATGAATTATTTAATTCATTATTATAAATATTTCAATTTTTTTATTTTACAATTTTGAGTTTCTTATTCTTTTTAATTTCTTTGTATCTCAGTCACTTAATTATTTTAATTTATTATATATTTTACCTTGCAGTTTGATAGTTTTTTAGTTTCTTGTGCTTTTAGTGACTGTTTTAGTTCTTTTTTAAATTTACGTCTTTTACAATATTTTAACTACTTTTTTAGTTCCAAGGTTTTTTCAGAGTTTCTCTGTTTTTTAGTGCTTCCAGTTCTTCAATTCCGTAGATTTTTTACAATTTTTTCAACTCAACGGTTTCCCACCTTTTAGGCCTTAAAACAAATTAAAAAAAAAATTAGTTACTCACTCGAGCCAAAAGCGAAGAAACTGAAGATCACTAACCCAGTATAAAGAACACACGTAAAATCCGTCCAAAAAGTCAAAGTCGAATACATCGCTGTCAACATATAAAAGGCCGAACTGTACAAATTCAAATGATTATCAAACTCGCGCTCTAGGATTTTCTCGCCACCAAAGGCCCGAATCGTCGTCAAACCCTGAAGCGAAGCCATCGTATGCGTAAAAACCGAGCTTTTAGCTGGAAAAAAAAATAATTCCCCCAAAAAAAACCAAACCAAACTCACTAATTGACTCCGTTCGTTTCACATTGTTGTTAGTCGGTTGGAACAAAATCCCGTAGAAACTGATAATCACCACTAGGATTATAGTTGGGATTATCATCCAATAGTTCAGGATGGATATAGTTATGGTGATCCCCAACAGCAGCAAGCCCATGGTCACACCCAGGATCAAATTAAGCGGGATTTGTTCGTCCACACAACCCATATCCTTCGAAAACCTGTTAATAATCCGCCCAGAAGTGTGATGATTGAAAAATTCCATGGGTCCATGTACCACATTTCTGAGCATGGCATTGTGCAAGTTCCTGGCCGCTTTGAGGCAATAATGCGTCAAACAAGTCAAAGCAGTGTAGGTCATTGTCACGAAAACCACAACCAGACCCGTGTACACGTAAATACTATTAGTGCGTGTGAAAAATTTGCGCAGTTCGGAGTGAAAACTCTTCTCCTGGGCCATGTTTACAAGAAACGCCACGAAATATTCAACAGTGTTGGCCAAAGCTTGGCTCAGGATCAGTAAAACTAGAATGAGTAGACTAACGAGTGCGTTTCCGGCCGCTTTGGTGTAGCTCCGGTAAATCCGGGTCGTGGTGGTTCCGGAGCTCCGGTGTTCCTTGATTTCGAGCGGGAGGTCGTAACTTTTCATTTCCTGGACTCCGGGAGTGTCGCTCCTCGCGGCAATTGAGTCAATTTCGTTGCTAAAATCGTGGAAAGTTTTCTCACGTATTAGGTAAATTTTGGTGGCGTTTTTCAAGAAGTGGACTTGGTGTGTCACCAAAATCACGCATTTTTGGGCCAAATAACCGAGAATACAGTCGTTGTAAATTGTGGAAGCCACGTGTGAGTCTACAGCTGATAAGGGGTCGTCCAGGAGGTAGATTTGGGCGTTTCTGTACACAGCCCTGGCTAAATTAATCCGGGCTTTTTGGCCCCCGCTTAACATAACTCCGCGTTCGCCAACGAACGTGTTATCGCCAAAGGGGAAAAGGGAAAAGTCGCGCTCGAGTGCGCACACTTTGACCACTTGCTGGTACTTTTCCGGGTCCATTTCCTCGCCGAACAGGATGTTTTGCTTGATGCTGCCCGGAAAAATCCAGGGGTCTTGGGAGGCGTATGAGACGGCTCCGGTTACGTCAATTGCGCCTTTTTTCAAGTCCAGTTCGCCTAGAATTAAGTTAAGGAAGGTGGTTTTGCCGCAACCTGCACTTCCAATGATGCCAATGACTTGGCCTGAAGTTGCGACGAAGTTTACGTTTTTCAGTAATTCGTAATTTGGTGACCAGCTGAAGCTGGCGTTAGTTAAACGCACGCCGATGAAGGTTTTTTCAAGGTCGCTTTGTGACTTGATTAAGTGTACTTGCGGGATGTGTTTTTTGGTGATTGTGGGCGTTTGCTCGTATTCGGTGAGAAGGAAGTTTTGGATTCGGAGGATTGAGATGCGGGCTTCGGAAAAAAGGGTGACTCCGAGTGGCATTAGAATGATGGTTGAGATTTTTAAGTATTCGTAAATGTTGATTAGGCCGAAGACGAATTGGGATGTGAGGGAACGGCCAGTTAGGAACATTATTAGGAGGCATAAGTAGACGGCGATTTTGGTGAAGAGTAAGCGGAGGCTGTTGTTGACCACGCGGTATTGGAGAGATTTTCGGACTTTGGACAACTCAATTCTGGAACAAAATTATTTTTTTTACATTTGGAAAAAAATACAATTTGTACATGTGGTGTTTTCATTTTTTTTACCTCAAAAAACTGCAAGATTTTACCACTTTTTGCATTTATCTTCAATTTTATCGAAAACTATTAGTCGGAAAACAATATTTTTTTTTGGAAAAAATAGATAATTTAAAGAGCTTTCCAACGATAATACACTTCATGGGGTTATCTCTCATAGTTCCGGAGCTATTGCTCGAGAAATGTTCCGGGTACCCAAAATTGAAAAAAACTGCGACGAAAATTGAAAAATCAAACATCAAAAAATCGAACATATGGACTTTTTGTGGACTAAAAACAACTTTTGTGGGTTGTTAAGATATGTGGAAGTCCATAAAAATTTACTGGAGTGAGTTTAAAAAAATTTTTTTTTCACCTCTTTGAAGGTAAGTGTTTTACTCAGGAAATTTTAGCAAAAAAATTGAAAATTTTAAATCTCGTGAAAAGTTGGTATAATACAGAAAATGAGCCGCTGAATCCAATGGAACAAACCGCATTGCTCTACGGCTTTTAGTTTTCGAGTTATGAATTTTTTTGTTGAATAAAACTGTTCACCATAAATAGCCACATAAAATTAAGGAAAAAAAATTTAAAAATTTTTATTCTTGTGAAAAATTGATATAATATGTAAAATGAGCCGCAGAATTCAATAGAACAAACCGCAGTGCTCTACGACTTTTAGTTTTTTTTTTATGAATTTTTTTAGTGAAAAACTTTGATCGCCTCTGTAGCCGGAACTTTTGCCCGGAGCGGCTCCGGGTTTGGTCGATAAAATAGATAAAATTAAGCGCTATCAGATGGTTTTTTGCTCGTTCCTCTAAGTCTTATAGTTTCCGAGAAAAACGCAAAAAAAGGTTTCCATTTTCACTTTTTTTCAATTTTCAACGGCCAATTACGGCCAAACTATTAAAGTTATCGACAAACGGAAAAATTGAGGACAACCGGAATAAAATCGGAATCGGTTTTATTTGATTTTGAGACACTTTAAAAATTGACCGATTTCTAAGGGGGGGGGGGTGTTCAATTTTTTTTAATTTTTTTTATTTTCTTATTTACGGCTAAACTATTCTAAAAAGTGGAACTATTTTGATTCATGCCTATGCAAAATGATCCGGGGAATCGATTGGCATCAAGAAAATTGCCAATTTCCCAATAGTTTTTTGATTATGAATTTTTTAAAATTTCTAAAGGTTTAACCTTTTTAGAAATATATATTTTTTTAATTTTTTTGATTTTTACTTTTTTTTTTTGATTTGAAATATTTGTTTACACAACGTAAAAAAAATCGCACACTTGACTCACTTTCTGGCCGCTTCAATCAGCTTGGCAAATGAATTTTCCCACGTGAACATTTTAATCGCTTGAATTCCGGAAACAATGTCGTTCATAAGCCGAATTCTGTAGTCGGTTTTAACGGCAACATTTTTACGACAAATGGAGATTTGTCTGGACATGTAAGCTTGCAGCAAAAGACACGAGACAATAACTGCAATTCCGGCCAAAGCCGTGTGACCTAGAGCATAATCCAGGTAAAGTCCCGCGAGGATTGTCTCCAAAGGACTGATCCAGATAAAGTGCATGTAGGCGAAGACGTAGTCCAGTCTGTACACGTCGTTCGACAGCAAATTGACGATTTGTCCGGTGGTGATTTTTTGGAAAGTGGTTTTCTTCAGTGTCAGCGATTTTCGGTAGATTAGGGACGAACAGGCGATTCGGGCTTTAAGTCCGACGATGGATAAAGACATGACGAAGAAGTGGAAGAAGAGGACGCGAAGTAACGACAATAAAACGATGGCTAAAGCGTACAAAAGTGCTTCTTTTAGTGTTGTGTTTGTCTGCTTTGGCGTGTAATAATTTAAGAGATTGATCAAAAAATGTGGCTGACAAAGACTAGAACCAAACATTTAAAAATAAATTTTTCCTTTGGCAAACTTACACCACAGCCAAGTCAACCGGAAAATACAAAATGCCAAATTTTGCAATTTCCCAGCCAAATAATCGCCTAATAGCCCGAGCTAGTGACGGTTTTTTCTGGAAATTTTCCTCCTCGAACCAGAACTGTTCCAACTTATCTCCCAACATTTTCGAGTCGATTTCCTTCAAAGGGCTGTAAAGGTCGTCTTCGCTTAAGTCTTTCTTCCATCCTTTGATCACAATCGGAAGTTCCCAACTAAACTCATTCTTCTGGTTTGTTTTCAAATCAGTTAAAATCTTACCAGAACAGAAAGTGAAAAATGCAATTTGTTCGCTCCTTCGGGTGGCTTTTTCGCGTTTTTGAATAAATTTTCGTACGTTCTTTATCTTCCATTGTGACGGAGCTGACTGGGGACAACGATTGTGATATTTTCCCCAATTAGCGATTATCACAATTGTGAATTACGACCGTTTGTACGGTTTTAATTGACGGTTAGTTATCGTAACTTATTAACTTGGTAATTTATTTAAAATCTTATTTTTTAATAAAAATTACGTTTTTTTTCTGAATTTAAATTGAGAGAAAATAGAACAAACAGTTCAGTAATTTTCTGCTCAATTTTGTTAAGTGCACTAAATCTACAATGTGTTCAAAAATGATTGTCCATCAAGTCGACTATGGATTTTAAACATAATGTGCCGTTTAATTTAAATTGTGAATGCCGTCAAAATGACAGAACCGTGAAAATAATGCAAAAAGATCTAAAAACGAAAGAAAAAAAAAACAATTATCACGAAAATATAAAACACAAATCAAGGCAACTTTGTCGAAAAATGCAAAAAAGTGAGTAAAAAGAATTCAAAAACTTGACAAAGGTGACAATAGTCAGAAACTACAATAGTTATTTGGACGAAGCGGCACATTAAATATTCCATAGTTGACTTGATGAACAATCATTTTTGAACACTTTGTATCAAAATGAAGAAAATATTTTTTTTACGTTTAATTACCTATCTTGGTTGCGTTTATTGAATTGATCGCCAATTATTTAGACTAAAATAAATTGCTTGTGTTTTGCTTCGTTTAAGCAAAATAGAACGAGTTTAATTTTTTTTTATTTTTTATTATTGAAACACCAAATACAGTATTTATTGGTCGGTTTTGAATTGTGCCAGAACGATGACTGAAGCCACAATCGTGTCCAAAACCGCCAAAATTGTTGATTTGTCCAAAACAAAAAAATTCGCAGCTGTGATTTTAATCTCCGTTTTTCGGATCAAGTCAACAATGCCTGGCAATTTTTTCTTCTTTTGTTTGAAAGTCGGGTTTATTTCGTACGTGATCATGACGATTTTTCTTCGTTCTTCCATCACATGACCACACAAAAAAATTAGAATCATTGTTGGGATATGGAGGACCAAGAGAGTCACAACAATCACAGAAATCTCTTCAAACGTCTGATAGTTGTAGATAAAGTCGCTTAAATGTTCAAGAGTGTGGACCATAGATTGAACAATTATTAGAAAAATAGGTATTCCAAAAATTTCGTTAAACAGTTGTAAATTTTTCTTCTGAATTGTCATTCCATATGCGACCGTTTTTAAGTGGTGATTTTTAAGTTGAGTCTTTAGTTTTTGGTACCTTGAAGCTAAAACAACCAAAAGTGTACAAACAAAGTACTTGTACCAGAAAATGCAATAGTTGTCAATGACTCTGACTATTCGTAGTTGGACTACATATCGTTGGAAAAAACTGGCTTGATATTCTTGACACCAGTAAAATATAACGTAAGAAAGAGTCAAAGCATAGATTAAATTTGCAAAAAATAATCCCAAATAGTACGATTTTTTTCCCATTCTTCTCCCTTTCACGAGTTTCAAATTTGCCCAAAACTCGCTCCATTGGCTCTTTTTCCAAAAATTCAACCCCAAAATTAAATAAGTGTTGCAATGAAGTAATAACAAGTCGTTAAAAGAATGAAGCAATTTAATAATTGGGCTGAATGTTGCGTAAAATTTACGACACTTTAACGAATAAAATTCGGCAAAAATGTAAATAATGACAATGATAATTGGCCACACTTTCCCCGAAAATTTATCAGCAAGTGTTAAAAAAATTCCAAACACTTCCAAATCCATGATTGCGTGTCGCAGAACTTCAACTATTAATTTACGATCGAGATTAGAATCGAGTTATTTGACAAGCAATTTAGAACAGATATTATTACATTTCCTGTCTTAATAATTCATTTACACAAAATCTATCAATAGGTTCAAAATTAGGAAGTTTGGACATTCTCCAATTTTTTTATTTTCTTAATTACGGCAAAACTACTCGAAAAAGTGGAACTATTTTGATCCATACCTATGCAAAATGATCCGGGGAATCGATTGGCATCGAGAAAATTGCCAAATTCCCAATAGTTTTTTAGTTATGAATTTTTTTAAATATTACCAATTTTTGGTTTTATTTGCAATTTGCTCGAAAACGATTAGTCAGAGAACAATAAACTTTTTTGAAAAAAATAGATAATTTAAAGAGCTTTCCAACGATAATACACTTCATAGGGTTATCTCTGATAGTTCGGGAGCTACTGCTCGACAAAAGTTCCGGGTACCCAAAATCGACAAAAACTGCGACGAAAATTGAAAAAATCAAACATAAAAAAATCGAACATATTGACTTTTTGTGGACTTTTAACAACTTTTGTGGGTTGTTAAGACATGTAGAAGTCCAAAAAAATTTGCTGGAGTGAGTTTAAAAAAAAATTTTTTTTCACCTCTTTGAAGGTAAGTGTTTTACTCAGGAAATTTTAGCAAAAAAATTGAAAATTTTAAATCTCGTAAAAAGTTGGTATAATACAGAAAATGAGCCGCTGAATTCAATGGAACAAACCGCATTGCTCTACGACTTTTAGTTTTCGAGTTATGAATTTTTTTGTTGAATAAAATTTTCCACTATAAGAAATACCTAACTTAATTTTTTGCAAAAAATTTTAAAACTTTAGATCTCTTTAAATGTTGGTATAATACTGAAAATGAGCCGCTGAATTCACTGGAATAAACCGTTTTGCTCTACGACTTTTAGTTTTTTAGTTATGATTTTTTTTTAGTGAAAAACTTTAATGGCCTTTGTAGCGGATCCGGGTTTACACGTTTTGTGTTTCTACACCAAAAATGAGAAAACTTTATCAGTACAACTTATTTATTGCAATTATTTGAAGAAATAGATATTCGCAGTTTCGCAAATCCACTTGGCATAAGCCTCCACTTTAGTGAAAACCAACGGATGATTGTGATGCGAATGACATTGGTGGCTTTTCCCCGAAGCGGCAAAAATCACATCATTAAAAACCCCAACTTGTCTTCCGGTACCATCAACTAAAGGACCCCCAAAATCAACTCCACACATGTCTTTCCCCTTTCCACCGTAACCACAAATCTGCTTCTCATCCAACTTAACACTCGAATGAAACTTTTTCTGGCAATCTTCCATTGATAAAATTTCAAGGTCAAGTCGGCCAAGGTGGTACGGTTCAGGTTTCGAGTAATCGTTTTTATCATTTTCGTTCCATCCAAAAGCTGTCAACTTTTTCACATTTTTGGAGAAGTGACCAAGTTGAATCGACGCGACCAAAACGTTTGATTCGGTTCGTATTAAAGCGATATCGTTCTGACCAGTGGTACTATCAAAGTCGGGATGTACCTCAATTTGGGTACTTTTATACCGTTTTGGTGGTACATCAGAGTGGCTATAAACCCCAACATCTACAAAAATCGTATCTGGATCCCTACAAAGTACCTCAACCAAAAAAAAACGCAAAAAATTTAAACAAGTACCCGCCCAAAAGGCAAAAACCGGACGTTAGTACCCATTGATTTGAAATAACACTCCCTAGACAAGACTTAATCACTTCATTATTTTTCAAATGCTTAATTGAAGCAATGTACGGGATGGTACCATTGGTGTTCACACCACCCAACATACGCAAAGTAAGACGACTTGATGCAACTGAAACGAGTACCATGATTTTGGAAATGTACGACTTACGTACCATTCACAAAAACAAACAAACAAATGACACAAAACTTGCCCATTTTGTTGCAACTTTGACTCAAATAAATGTTATCTGTCTTTATATATTGCAAAAATCGTGACAGTACCATAAAATAAAACCAAAACAAGTCGTAAAATCATTTATTTCGTTTCTCCAAAACAATTTTATAGCCATTTGTGGCCTTGGCTATGATATGTATAAGTAGTACCACCTCATCTATACTTTTATAATTCGATGACTTGACCCGGTACTTCCTTAAAATCGTCGCCAGAATCACTTTCATGGACAACATTGCGTACTTATAACCTGAAACAAGCAATTAATTTTGCTCCGTTTGGTCAGGTCGTACCTAAACAATTCCTAGTACCGTAACTGAACGGTATGTAAGTACCAGATGGCCGTTCTTCAAGGAACCGGTCCGGGTCAAATTTTAACGGTTCCGGCCAAAAATCTTCCCTTCTGTGTACCATCATTATGGGTACTATTACGCGCGAACCGGCCGGGAAAGTACCACAACTTAGTTTCAAGTTTTCGTCAAGGGAGCGCATAACGAAGGGGATTGGGGGTAATAATCTTAACGTTTCCTTAATTACGCGCTCCAAATAGTCCAAATGGTTGATTTCGTCGAGGGTACTACCAGTGGTACTACCAAAAACTTGGTCAATTTCAATGAAAATTTTTTCTTGGATTTGGGGAAACATGCCCAAAATTAATAAAACCGAACTTATGGCAACGCCCGATGTTTCGGTACCAACGAAAAACATGATCTGAGCCTCCTCGATTGTGTAATTAAGGTCATGAGAGGGGATTAAGTGGTTGAGGAAACGCTTTTTGTCCAAATTATCCGATTGTTTCATTATATCAATCATTTGAGTGATGAAGGTACTGTTTTGTTTCCAAAGTACTGCCAGTTCTTTCCGCAACGGTGAAAATTTCCATAATATATTTAAATGGCACAAAGGATTAAAGAATCGCTCAAGCAGAATTTCTTCAATTCTAAAAATTATTTTTCTTTAAGAGAAAAAAATTAAAGTGGTACTAACCGAAACACCCGCCTTAAACACGCTTCAGTGTCTATAAAAATGGGGTCAACATCGGCCAAAGTCTCTAGAACAAAGCAATGTATTCAAGTTACTGTGACACTAAATGGTACCACAGGCTGAGTCAAGTGTGCATTTCCATACGATGGGAAAAATATCTTCATCACTTTGGTACTTTTCCAAGTTCTTGACCAAAATTTCAGCTTGTTTGGCAAAAGCGCCAATAAAAGTGTTTAAAATCGTGGTATTGAAGGTCGGGTTAATGTTTTTGCGGTGCTTTTTCCACAAATCAACTAAAACCAAATTTGGTACTACTCACAAAATATTGGTACTGACCTGGAGCTGCAGCCAAAGCCCGTCGAAAATATTCCGACATCAATTCATAAAATTCTCCCTTATCCAAGTGATGAGTCAGAATGACTTTCAAGTCGCTGGGTTCGGTGGTACTTACGTATAACCATGGTCCGAACCAGATTTTCACAACTTTAGGGTACGATTTGTAAATGTTTGCCAAAGTTTGGTGAATTTCTTTGGGCCCTTTGACCAACAAGTGGAGACTTCCGAGAAAAGGGAGGCCAAAAGGGCCTGGCAATTTTGCACTGTAGTACCACAAGGTGACCCTTTTACGTAATAAAAGTAGTACCACAATTCCGACTAGAAATGCACTTACGACAAACATGTTTGAAATACTAGAGAGAATGTGATTTCTATTTGAATAAATTTCGCGTTTGTTGGTCAAGGATAAGTGGTACCATTCATATATTTTAATAAATTATCGATTTCTCAAAAAATTACTATTTAAAATATGTCAACACTTTCCAAAAATCATTGAAAACGTAGGCAACAATATCGAATATTTGTACAAAAATGTAAAAAAAGATTAAATACAAGTTTAAATTTTCTAAAAAGTCATACTTTGCACAAAAATCCGATAAAAACACACGATAAACATGTTTACCAGCAAGAATGTGATTTTTAATGAAATTAATCCCGCGTTTGTCGGTCAAGGACAAGTGGTACCATTCATAAATCACAAACATTTCACACCAATTTGTCGATTTCTGGAGCGTATATGTGACATTTTTCGCTCTGGTAAATCATACTTTTAAGCACGTCTTTTTGTCTCAGTTCGTCAGTTTAAAATGCTTCTTGTGATTGTGTTGGTACTACCTCTTGTGCGTTGTAACGATATTATTCGCTTCGATTTTTGGGAACCACCCGAATTAAAAAATGAGATTGAATCAGAATTTGGTGTTTTCGTAGATAAACGCCCAAAATTTCACACCGAAACAGGTCGTACCAAAATAAACAACTTACTAAAAAATCACTTGACAAGACTTTACGAACAAAAATTCAAAAACCATGACCATGAGGCTAAATTTTTCGGCACCGCCTTGCAAAACAAGACGAAAAAATTCAATAAGTTTTTGAGCCTCTTCCAAATAGTACAATTCGAAAATTCGGAGTGTCAGAGTAGTAGTACCTTTGGTGATTATTTGGGTACTTGCTACCACGAAACGGAATGCTCGGCCTTGAATGGTACCAATCTGGGCGATTGTGCGGATGGTTACGGCGTTTGTTGTGTCTGTAAGTACCACCAAACCTTTGACACTTAAAAATTGGTACTTCCAGTTCGTAACACTTGTGGTACGAGTTCAAATCGCAATTGTACGTATTTTGAAAGTCCGGGGTACCCTGACTATGACCCGCCCGGTTCCATGGTACTTCCCCCAAGTTCGAGTACCATGCCACCGCCAATCACCCCAGACCCTAGATTTCCAATTACCGGTGGTACCACTCGTCAATCAGACACTACCATGGAATGTACCATCAATATTTACAAATTGAGTGATAACGTCCAACAAATGCGACTTGATTTCATCGATTTGGAGTTAAGGGGGCCTGTTAATGGTACTTGTAGTACCGAAAGTTTGGTAATTCAAGGCCAAAATATCAATACAGTACCGGAAATTTGTGGTTATAACACTGGCCAACATGTTTATGTTGATGTATCAACATTGACTGGTCCTTTACAATTGTCGGTACTATCAAGTACCGGTGAAAGAAAACGCTACAATATCCGAATCTGTCAAATTGCAAATGATTGTTCGCAATCAAGCAATTGTCTACAGTACTACACCGGAGTCACTGGAATGATATCATCATTTAATTACGATCAAGCAGCCATAAATAACCGAAGCCAACCGGGATATTTTGTTAGTACCAAGCGTAAAATTTTCCGCTCTAGTAACACAATAATTGCAGAACAATCTCAACTATGCGATTTGTATACGAAAGGAAGCCGGTTTTTGCTCAATTACGTACACAAATATGCCCAATGGGCTTGAATATCCCTTCCAATTGGTTAACTTGAATGAGGGTAGGTTTTTGGCAAATTGTTACAAAAAAAAAATAATAAAAAACATTCTTCAAGCTGGTGAAAGTACCGTTCCAGCGGGTCAAGCTGGCGCTGAGATTTTTAATTGTCCAGATGATTACATAATCATAGGTGGTACCAGACTGTGTGGTGACAAATTCAACGATGGGGCTTTGATAGAAGATTTTACCATGAATGCGCCCGTTACAGGTGAGTTTTCATTTGTTTTTCAACATTTTTTAGGCAGTTTTTAGAATTGTTCAACGCTTTTTTGTCAATTTTTTTTTGCAATTTTTAATTTTTTTTTCACAAATTTGCAAATTTTTGACAATTTTTTATACATTTTTGTCATTTTTTTCAAGATTATGCCCATTTTGCCAAAATTTTTTCTTGGTAAGTCAAGACTTCATAATTTTTGACATACTGTGACTAATTGTTGTCCATTTTTGACTTATTTTTATCTTTTTTTTTCACAACTATTGTCAATTTTTTATATTATTCTATTGGTTTTTAACACTTTTTTGGTACATTTTTTACACATTAAGTCAAGTTTTCATAATTTTTGACAATTTTCTCACTTTTTTTGTCAAATTTGTCAAATTTTTGCTGATTTTTTAACAATTTGTGCAATTTTTGGCAGATTCCAGTGCCGGACCGATCGTAATTCCAGTACGTACTGACGGAAGTGTCACAGGCCGTGGCTTTAAATTATTCTACACCCAAAACCGATGTGTTTGATTATTTATTCGTATTTATTAACACAAATAAAAATGCTTGCAATTTTTCTATTTGTTTTTATTTCGCATTGAATTGAACTACAACGATCAAGCAAGTGGTGACAGAACCCAAAATTTTGAAAACTAAACTTTTGTCAATTTGAAAAAACTCAGCGGCTGTAAATTGTGGAAAGTGGTTCCGACTTGTCTTGATAAAAAAATCAAGTTCTCTTTGTTTCTCATCTCGAAGAAATCGTCTCAAATAACAAGCTTTCAGTAGCAATTTTCGTGCATTTTCGCCCACTTGATTACAATATGCAATGGCCAAAAAAGTGGGAACCAAACATTGCATAATTGTGATTAAATTTGCAATCAAAATACCGAAATATTGGCCTTTGGTGTAACCATAACTGTTTTTGAAAACATCGTCCAGTAGTTCAACCACAATCAGCCCACAAGTCATTACAAGAGGAACAAAGGAAAAACCAAAAATCTGATTAAAATTTAAAACACAATCATTAAGAGAAACCAAGCGATTTTGGATTTTCCCCAAATTGTAGTACTTTATTTTATGTTCAAGTTGCTGGTACTCTTCCTTGATTATTTTCGCCAAAATAATCACAACACATGTGATGTAAAACTGATAGTAAAGTAGTACCTCATCGGTAAAGTACTGGCTGAAAAAATCAACTCCTTCCATGTCAATCCAAACCAAAATCGAGACCCAGTCAAGTACCACAAACACAACTTGGGCTAAAAGAAACCGAAAAACGTATTTTTGACCATGTCTTTCAACCACCGACCATAAAATAACCCATTGGTCCATTTTACAAAAAGTACCATCGACTATTAAAACCACAGCAAAAAAGTACATCATAACTTCGATCAAAATATTATTATTAAGCTTAATCGGGGTGAAGTTTTGGTAATAAGGCAGTCGGAAATAATTCGAAAAGAAAGTTGAAACAGTTAGGGTAATTACCAGAATTGTTGAATAGATTTTATTAGGTTTTTTGGGCCCAAGTGCAAGGACTTGACCAAACATGGCGATTATTTTCGACATTTTTGGTGTTAATGACGAGTTGAATTATTAAAAACGGAAGTGATAAAAATATGATTTTAATCTCAGTTTTTATTGACTTTTAAATAATGTGTCACTTGATAAATCCAGTCGAGATATTTGGAGATGCGCACAAATAGTAACGGGTACTCCCCTGTACAATCCTCCATTGATGAAAAAACGCCAACCAAGGCACCACTCCTTGCATCAATCAGGGGACTCCCCGAATCTCCAAAACACAAAGTAGTACCAGAATCACCCATCCCACAAATTTGGGTACTTGGATCAACTCGATTCTGCCTCAAACTGTGCATTTGTTGGCATTTGTGGTACTCTACAGTACCCAATCTGGTAACTTGTTTCCCAAATGGGATGGTACCATATTGTGAGGAACGACCCCAACCAACGGCAAACACCGCCAAGTGGTCCACATTTGCAATGGTACCGAAAGGTACCATTGGGACGTGTATTTCACTTGCTAGTTCCACCAGACACAAATCATTGCGGTAGATTTCCGGCGATTCAGATTGGTTTTGGTGGATGGTATATTTCACTATTTTATGGGTAGTACCATGGTCTAGGTACTCACCAACATGGACCGTGATCCATTCTATGGGATTGTAAATACTGAGGAAATTACGCAGCTGTTTTCTTGTGACTTACATTGGGGTGAAACAATGACCGGCTGTTAGTACCCATTTGGGTGCAATTATGGTACCGGTGCAAAAATGGTTCGAGTTGGCCCTCCATAGGGAGTTTTTCAAAGACACGACGTACGGGAACTGATCACTTGATACAGTCATAAATAACGAGACCAGGAAAAAGTGTAACATGGTACCACCTCAGTAATAATAAATATAGGTTTGTATACGTGGTGGTACTAAATTTTTGCCACCATCTCACGTGGACTCGTGTTATCAAATCGATAAAACTCCATTGGTACTTAAACAACCAATTAGTACCGAACATAATAGAAAATAAATTTTTATAACTCGTTTAAAAGCAACAATTTTTCTTACGCCCACCAGTCACAAATGCAATGGTACCGCTACTTTTAACCCTGTTGGTACCTTTAGTGGCCTCTGGTAAGTACCAAATTTCAGTGGTACCACCTTACTTTTATTTTAGGCCCGGTTACCAAGCTAGCAAATCCTGGTGAATTTCCATACGTTGTTTCGATTCGATTATCTTCAAATAATTTGCATTTTTGCGTGGGTTCTGTCATTGGTGCCCATTGGGTACTATCATCAGCCATTTGTTTCACACTTCCGAATTCTTCCAAACAAATTGTGTACAATAATAATGAAATATGTTTATTTTTTCGCTATTTTTTTTCTTTGTAGGAATGGTACCGATTTGATCATTTACAGTAACACTATAATGAGTGGCGGTACCATTGGTAATCTGAACTATGGTAAAAATCTGATACTACATCCCGGGTTCGTACGAACCCCTCAAATAATCCGTAACGACATTGCGTTAATCCAAGTCAAAAGTTCGTTCTATTGGTGGTGGCAAAATAAATTAGGTGTTAGTACCACAAGTCCGATTTCAATCGGGCGCCAAATTTTAGGTTCAGATGGGCTTTCCCTAGCTTGGAGTACTCTAACACCGGATTTGAAGAAGTTAGTTTCTGCCAAATTAACAGTCTTTCGCCTGTCTACAACCGCAAGTACTACCAATGGTTGTACCAACAGTGACGAATTTATTTGTACCATCAATAAACCTAATGATAAGACTTGTCATTATGAAGCTGGAGCGCCTCTTATCACTGATCGTGAAAAGTACCATAAATTGGTGGGCGTGGCGTCCCATCTGTTCAATGGGTGCCAGTCCAGTCCTGGATCTTTTACCAGAGTTGAGTACTTTTTACCATGGATTAATGATGTCACGAAATTGGGTCTTAGAGTTGAATAAATGAAATTAGCACGATTTTTATTGTTTTAAAACCACTCTGGTACCAACAGTACCACAAAAATAAAGTCTTGTGAACAATTTTTTCTTGTTTACTAATAAAACAGTGTTCTTTTTCCAAGCTGTACTTCCAAGCACAAATTGCGAAATGATCGATAAAGATCAAAATATTAGAATAGTACTAACGATATAGGTGGTACTGCAAAAAAATGGCAATTTCTTGCCACGAAAAATCATGCAAATACCGGATTCGGTATATTACAATTATTTTAATAATTGAAATCACTGTACCTGATGGTACCTAAGATTCGTAATTTTCCGCACGATTGGTACCACCATTAAATTTTAACGTTAAGTGATAATTTAAGGATTATAAATCTGGTACTTACTCAATCATGCACAAAATTACAAATTCATAAAAATTAATGGTAAAATTTTAATGGTACCACTTTAAAACCTTTAATTTTGATTAGGTACTGCTTGGATATAAAAGAATTTAAACATTTTTTATTTAAATTAGAAGTTGTGCAAAGATGGTTGCACTCACTGCTTGTTTATTTTTTTTGTTTGCCACTGAGGGTAAGTACTTTTGGTCGTACTTTTCGTTACTTGTACTCAAATTCTAGCAATGTCAATGTTAAATGGAGCCCCTAAACCAACATATAAAAACGATATTCTGGCTATTAAACACATCAAAGACAGTGTAGTACTGAAATCATGTATAGGAGTCGAAATTTCCACTTTTTGGGTACTTTCATCAGCTCTGTGCCTTCACAGCAAGTACTTACTTAACCTAGTGTTTTTAAACCAACTTCTTAATCAAATTTTCAAGTATTTCGGACAAAGTAGTTGTTGAAGCTCGAGTTAACGAGGAAAAAGTCTTACGTTACACCAATACCGAGGTTAAAATTCATCCAGATTATGATAAAATGAGCGGGAACAATGACATCGGTGTGCTTCATATCAAAGGAGGGAAACATATTGAAGGGATGGGTCAACACCTTATACTTCCATTTGCTCATTTTCCTAAAATGAATGGAAGTATAAGTGCTTGGAATTTAAAATCAGGCGGTTATTCCCAGATAGTTGAGTCTCTAGAAGCTGGTCATTTAAAAGTTAATATTTATCTTATGACTGATTGCAAACTGCAATTTCCTCAGTTGGACGCGCAAGCCCATTTACATGGAGACTATCAGATTTGTACATTTCCAATGGTTGAAGGTTCAGATTTGTGTGAACCAGATTCCGGGGCGCCATTGTACAGTTACCATAAGTTTAGTAATAGATGGGGATTGATTGGGATTTACAATGATATTATGGCTGCAACAACAGGACGTACACATCAGTGTAATCAAGAACATCGACATCCGTTGATTTTTACACAGATTTTTCACTACTTTGGGTGGATTTCTAATGTTACTAAAATTCCCTACGAAGTTTTGAAAGGAACTAACGCAATAAATAAAGATTACAAGTAAAAAATGTATATTAATCGAATTTCAAATAAATATTTTTCTATGTTTTCTGAACCCACAAACAAAAAAGCGTCTGATGCGGTTGAAAATTAAAAAAAAGTGAAAATGGAAACCTTTTTTTGCGTTTTTCTCGGAAACTGTAAGACTTAGAGCAACGAACAAAAATCCATCTGATAGCGCTTGAATTTATCTATTTTTTCGTCCAAACCCGGAACTGCACCGAGCAACGGTTCCGGCTACAGAGGCAAAGTTTCTCTAAAGTTCTCAAAGTTTTTCACTAAAAAAATTCATAAAAAAAAAACTAAAAGTCGTAGAGCACTGCGGTTTGTTCCATTGAATTCAACGGCTCATTATACGTATTACACCAGCTTTCTTGTAATACTAGCTTACGCTAGAAATTTTTTAAAAATTATTTTAGTTTGAAAAATGGTGGATGCGCCGGGTTATTTATTAAAAATTCATAACTCGAAAACTAAAAGTCGTAGAGCAATGCGGTTTGTTCCATTGATTTCAACGGCTTTTTTTCTGTATTATACCAACTTTTCACGAGATTTAAAATTTTAAATTTTTTTGCTCAAATTTCCTGAGTAATAAGTAATACACACTTACCTTCAAAGTGATGAAAAAAACATTTTTTTTTAAATTCACTTTAGCAAATGTCTATGGACTTCTTTATGTCTTAACAACCCACAAAAGTTGGTAAAAGTCCACAAAAAGTCCATATGTTCGATTTTTTGATGTTTGATTTTTTCAATTTTCATCGCAGTTTTTGTCGATTTTGGGTACCAGGAACTTTTGTCGAGCAATAGCTCCGGAACTATCAGAGATAACCCCATGAAGTGTACTATCGTTGGAAAGCTCTTTAAATTATCTATTTTTTTCAAAAAAAAATTATTGTTCTCCGACTAACAATTTTCGAGCAAATTGGAGACAAATGCAAAAATTGGTAAAATTTTAAAAAATTCATAACTAAAAACCTATTAAAAATTTGTCAATTTTCTCGATGCCAATCGATTCCCCGGATCATTTTGCATAGGTGTGGATCAAAATAGTTTCACATTTTGAAATAGTTTTGTCATAATTAAAAAAACAAAAATCGAAAAAAGTTTTTTTAGTTTTTCACTGGTGCAATCAACACGCAATAATTGATTCCATCCTAAACTTTTAAATTCTATTCTGGGCATCTGTGACATTTAACACTTTGAATAATTTCAGGTCATTCCTATCTTTAGTTGTAAAAAACGCTCCCATTCCAATAATATCGATATTAACGTGGGTTAGTAAAATTGATTTTACTGTGTTGTTATTAACGTTTCTATAGAGTTGGTTTATTTATTATTAACCACTTTTCCGATACAATCTACATTACAAGCCAAGTGAGATATAAAGAGATAACTAGTTGGTTTCCCTTAGTCATACATTAAGGGCGAGAAAAGTGCAAAAAAATGAACGGTAGTGCAAGTGTTTGAGTGATTTTAATGCAACAATCAGATGGATAATAACACAATTTTCATTGAAACGGAAAAGGCACAAGGATCAAACGGTACTAGCAAAAATATTTTCTTTCACGTGTAGGTGTTCAATTGATTGACACAGTTTTAATCGATCGAAGGTTCTTCCCGACGTCCGAGCAACGAAAGCACGTGCAGTTTAAACGTACCATTTGAACGTCAACCCACACCTCAAGTCTTCAACGCCTTGGGTACCACCTTAGTTAAAACCAAATCTAAATCCCTAATCAACATATCCAAGTACCACAACAAAACTCTGGATCAGGAGAATTGCTTGAACGGAATTGAGGAAAGTCCAGACAATCACTTGAGACGTGGTTCCCTACAGAGTGACAAGGTACTACCACAAGTGGTACCACCTCAAATTAAGTTAAAAAATAAATAATTTCTTACAAAAAAACAAAATAATAACCACCTGCGTCACCTTCTGTATTATACCTGCTTTTACACTTACCTTCAAAAAAATGAAAAAAAATTTTTAACTCACTCCAGAAAATTTTTATGGACTTCTATATGTCTTAACAACCCACTAAAGTTGTTAAAAGTGCACAAAAAGTCCATATGTTCGATTTTTTGATGTTTGATTTTTTCAATTTTCGTCGCGATTTTGGCCAATTTTCGGTACCCGGAACATTTATCGAGCAATAACTCCGGAACTGTTAAAGATAACCCCATGAAGTGTATTATCGTTGGAAAGCTCTTTAAATTATCTATCTTTTTCAAAAAAAAATATTGTTGTCCGACTTATAGTTTTCGAGAAAATGCAAATAAAACGAAAATTAGATCATATGCTCAAAAATTCATAACTAAAAAACTATTGGGAATTTGGCAATTTTCTTGATGCCAATCGATTCCCCGGATCATTTTGCATAGGTATGGATTAAAATAGTTCCATTTTTTTTGAAAATTTAGCCGTAATTGAAAAAAAAAAAAAAGTACCAAAAACCACCCTGTATTAAGATTTTAGTTATATAGCCTAAGGGTAACATTAGTCATTATTAGCTGAAAATTTCACTTTTTAACTACTGAATACAATAGTTAATAATTTTTTTAGTGTTATACAAAATTTTTGTAATATTTTTTTTTCATCTCTTCTCCTTTCTTCATTTTCTCTTTGTAGAAAAGTAACCTGTCAACAGTCAGAGACGCCTTTGGGCCCCAACTGGCCACCGACTCCTTCGTCACTCTTCCTGGCACCCCCATCCCATCCCTGGTCCAAGATGAAGAAGAAGAAGAAGAAGACTGGCCCGAAATCCCCCCACCAACACCCGCAGAAAAGGAAGATGTTCTAGACCCCGAAAGTTTATATTTCCGAGATGGGCGCCGAAAAATCGACATGGTACTAGTTTACGAAGAAGAAGAACTGGGTGTTATGACCGAAGCTGAGGCACGAAGACGTGACCATAGAAGAGTGTTCCAGGAAAACTTGGTCAAAGAAGGACTAGAACTAGAACTGGAACACAAGGATATATCATTCGATGGTAAAACGTGGTTCTTGAAAATACATCTACCATGGAAGACCAAGACGCGATACGCGGCCGTCATGGGCATGAAACTGCCCATCAAGCGCTTTATCACCATTTCAGTGAAGGCATGGGACGATGAGAAAAACCAAAACAAGAAGGAAACTTTCTGGGCTAAGTTGCAAAGAAAGTTCAGCGAGTTCACACAATACAATACTGATTTAATTCCCGAGGAACCATCGTTTTACGAAGCCACTAAAGGAGCAGACAGGGAGGAACAGTAAGTACTACATAACTCACTTCCAGTACAATTTTTGTGCAATAAATTAAAAAAAAATAGATTTGTGGTCAAGGACCGAGTCACCAGCTACTCAAGTGCCCAAAGAAGCCTAATAGTTATGCAAATTTTGCTCAGAGTTAAATTTGACGAAACGGATAAAGTTGGAATAAGACGACTTTTGAACGACAACACTTACCTGGCCTGTTTTCCCTTGCATGAAGGTCGCTGGGAGCGCAATCAGAGTGATGGTAAGATTCTAGACAGGCGAAAATTGTACTTAGAATGGGCAAGGCCGGGCAAATGGATGAAAAAACAACCATTGTGTCTGGTACGGAAGTACTTTGGGGATAAAATCGCTTTGTATTTCTGCTGGTTGGGTTTTTACACGAAAATGTTAATCGCGCCAGCGATTGTTGGTACTTTGTGCTTCTTGTATGGCCTTTTTACCATCGATAGTCCCGACAATATACCGACGTAAGTACCATATATATTTTTTTTTGAAAACTTTGGAACGACTTTTTAGGAAAGAGATTTGTGACCCGTTAGGTCCCGGTAACATTACTTTGTGTCCCTTGTGTGATAAAGCATGCAAGTACCAGAAATTAATAGATAGTTGCAAGTTTGCACGTTTGACTTATCTTTTTGATAATCCAGCGACTGTCTTTTTTGCTATTTTTATGAGTCTTTGGGCTACGGTTTTTCTGGAACTTTGGCGAAGGAAACAGAGTGTTATTCAATGGGAGTGGGACCTGAATGGTACCGATCAAGACGAAGAACCACGACCAGGTACTACCAAAAAATAAGTTGGCAATTGAAAAAAAAACCTAAAGTCCCTCATAACTTTAAAATTGAGTTAAAAATTGGTCTGTAACCGATTGGCAACTTCATAATATTGCCAACTTAAACTGTCATAACTTTGAAATAATTTTCAACTTTAGCTAATTGTGGAAAATGTTAGCAATAATGAAGTTTTTTATAATATTGTCAATTTAAAGTATCATATCGTCAAAATTAAAACTGGTACTTGCAGAATTCGAAACAAGCGTCAAGACCTTCCGTACGAACCCAGTAACGCGCGAGAAGGAACCTTACCTACCTGCTAGTTTCAAAGTTGTGCGTTTTTTCGTTACTGGTTCCGCCGTTTTCTTCATGGTACTACCAACCCAAACGGTACCATTTTAAAGTGACTATATTTTGTTTGTAGTTAGCGGTGGTACTATGTGCAGTCTTGGGTACCATAATCTATCGACTATCACTTGTTTCGGTGATTTATGGTGGTGGAGGTACTTTTTTGAAACGTCACGCAAAAATCGTGACGTCAGTCTCAGCCGCCTTGATCAATCTGATCATAATTATGTGCCTAACGCGATTCTATCATAGACTTACCATTTATTTGACTAACATGGAAAATCCAAGGACGCAGACTGAATATGAAGATTCTTACACGTTCAAGATATTTCTTTTCGAGTTTATGAATTTTTACTCGTCTTTGATTTACATTGCATTTTTCAAGGGACGTTTCTATGCGTTTCCGGGTGATGCAGCAATTCGTGAATCGATTTTTTCAAGGGTTAAAGGTGATATTTGTGACCCAGCTGGTTGTTTAAGCGAATTGTGCATTCAATTGGCCATAATAATGGTCGGTAAACAAGTCTTCAATAATTTCGTCGAACTTTTCAATCCGTGAGTAGTTGGCTGTGCGAGTAACTGTCAAAATCACACGGCCGGGATTGATTTTTTTAGCAAATTTTACAATTGGTGGAGGTATAGAACTCATAGATCTAATACCAAAGACTTGACTAGGAAACATACAAGATGGGAGGAAGATTATCATATGCAGGATCCAGGCCGCTTGGCCCTCTTTGATGAATATCTCGAAATGAGTAATTATGACAGTTTAGACAGTTGTCAAAATAATGAATTGATAGTTTTACAGTATGGTTTTGTGACGTTATTTGTAGCTGCGTTTCCTTTAGCTCCACTCTGTGCCTTATTGAATAATGTAGCCGAGATTAGATTAGATGCGTACAAGATGGTGACGCAAGCCAGGCGACCTCTAGCGGAGAGATCGGAAGATATAGGGGCGTGGTATGGCATCTTAAGAGCCATCACCTACACTGCCGTCGTTTCAAATGTAATTTCTCACAATTTAGCAATTTTTTTCCATTTTTTTTTTATAACACTGGATGATAGATTCAAGTTTTTGCTTCCAAATGCAAAAAAAATCGTTGGAAAATGTTGAAAATTGGCCGAGTTATGAATTTTTAAACGGGGAGGTGCAAGTCTAAAAATTTCAAAAGAAATTTAAAAAAAATTTAAAGGGCTAACCTAATAATTAGCTACGTTTTTTCTGTCTAATGCCTATATACGTTTTCAAAATAATGAAAAGTGGCCGATTTATCAGTTTTTGGAAGCAAATAAACAATTCCAAAAATTTTGTTAAACAATCGTAATGTTTGCCAAAACGAGTGAGCGCAAAAAATTCTTTAAGGCCTTTGTCATCGCATACACCAGCGACTTTATCCCACGCATGGTCTACCAGTACAAGTACTCGCCGACTGAGGATCTAGTAGGCTACATTGACTCCTCACTGTCAAGTATGTGGTGAATACGTTATTTTTTCTACAATTTATTGTATACATTATTTTTTCTAGCATTTAACACTTCGGACTACCACGCTGACATGGGTGGTGACAATAACGAGGAACCACCACCTAGCATATGTCAGTACCGTGGGTACCGTAACGGCCCCGAAGACATCGACAAATATGGTCTAAGTCCGCAATATTGGCACGTTTTTGCTGCCCGTCTCGCCTTCGTCGTAATATTCGAAGTGAGTCGCACGAATCACATACAAATTTTTTCTACAACTCGTTTTCAAGCACATCGTGTTTGCCTTGACCGGAATCATGCAATACGTCATTCCGGACGTCCCTTCAGAACTCAAGACACAAATTCAAAGAGAAACTTTATTGGCCAAAGAAGCGAAATACGAACACGGTTTGAAGAAAAGTGATAACGATATGTACGAAGATTTGATGAATACAATCAAAGAGAACAATAATCCACGGGTTGAGGGTGGTAGGAGAGGTAATTTGGGTGTTTTTACGTCAAAGTTTGTTATTTTTTGTCGTAGCTTTGAAAGGCTCATGGGCGAGAAGATTGAGTCGCTTATCGGACGGCTTGGACGCACATGTTGAAGTGACAAGTAGGAAAAAAAATTCAGTCAGTTCCACTGTTTGGGAAGTTACGTAATAGCGACTTTTGTTTGCATTTAAATCAATAAAAAATGTCATAGTTGCGGTGTGTTTGATGTACGCGCTTGAAATATTGCTAGGTGACGGTAAAATGGCCGCTTGACCTTGGCAACGTCAGTGGGACAAATCGATAAAAAATAAAATAAATCAAAATTATTTATTCAAAAGAGTACAAAGTTTATCATAAACGGGTCCAAAAACCTTCAAATAGCCCGAATTGGTCAAATGCAGATAATCGTGCATGATGTGATGCGAGATTGTTTGGTCATTTTGTACAATATTGTGATGAATTTCAACGACATGAACATTCTGAGTGTGTTCATCTGCATTTGCCTCATTACAGAATTTATCAATGAGGAATGTATTAACATGTTCGTTTCGCTCACGGTACGGGTTAGGGTACTGCCCTCGAGGTAACAAAGTCTAGAAAAAAATCTAAAAAAACACAAAACAAAAAAAAACAAATTACCGGTAAAATAACAAAAACATTGCCCAATCTCTGCTTTATCTCTTTAACAATCTCCAAAATCCCTTCGAAAATCTCATGCGGCGTACAATCCGTGTTATTAGTACCAACAAAAAGTACCACCGCTTTTAACTTGACGTTAAAATCGAGTTCGCCATTTTGGATCCGCCATAACACGTTCTCAACCCTGGGGGAATCACATAGTAAAAAAACAAGATGGTGGGTTTTTTGTACCTATCGCCACCTATCCCGAAATTGATGCAATGCAAAGCGCTGATTTTTTCAAGCCATAAAGTAGAAAACTGTAATTGTTCGATGATAGAATCACCAATGAATAAAATTTCTGACTCGCAGGTGCGCGCTTGTTGGACGAAACGTTTGTGCTAGAAATTGAATAATTGGAGCAATTGTTTCAAGTGTTTAATGACAGGTGTGACCTTGACCCAATCACCGGACGCTAAATTCAATTTTTTGACAAGCAAGCGGCGAAAAAACTGGACATAAAGTAAACAAACAAAAAAATTAACTGGCCGAGGCAAAGCCGAGGTTAGATTTTGTTTTATATTTTTTTTTATTTTAAAACTTTTAATTCTAATTATAACAAAAAAATTGATAAGTGAGATAAAGTCATACCATGCTCAATTTGCGTTCATCTCCATCGTAATCTTCGGATAATTTCGGGATTACGCAAGGATTCATTCTGAAACAGTCTGAAAGTACTTAACATGTGCACAACGTCTAACCTCTGCCTTTCTTTATTATTTTTTCCTGCAATTTATTTTGCGTTGATTTGTGTAGAATCCTGTAATTGGTTGAGTTGACGCATCAGAGGTGGCGGCACTTATCACATTGGGTAACAACTTGGTTTTTATCGATCGATTTGTTTTATTATTTATAAGAAAAAATTAAAAAACTAACTAATTGTGTTTTATTGGCAGTACTACAAAAAATATACAACCATACCATACATTTTAGTATCTTAAAATGGTACGAGTAAGTGTTTGGTACCACTGGTACCCATAATACAGTAGTACTACTAGGAATAGTATTTTGACTACAATATCCACGGCCCACATTCTACAAAAAAACGTTATAATTACAAAACTGAATAAAATTTAAGGTACTCACACTTTCATATGACGTCTAGCCGCAGGTACTGTCTCATCACTTTCCTTCAAATTATTTCGTCTGAGACACCACATACACTTCGTTAAATAGTCCTTCAAGTCAAACCCTTCACCATCAATTTTGTAGACTTTTCTCTCAATCTCATTCATAATACCTTTGACATCATTGGCTCTTCTATTACTAAAATCCCAAGCCCGGTTTGTATAATACTCAAAAACTTCATTCCCTTTTTGTATTCTTCTCTGAATTTGGTACAAACTAAAAGTACCAAAGTAGTACCAGTCAAAACTTTTGGTGCTAGAGACTTACACTGGTTTGTACCGAAGTAGTACCAAAATTACGTCAATCAAAATCGCTGGTAAAAGTTGAAAGAGATAAAAACACAACTCGTGCACCCATCGTACTGTTTTGATCGACCCACCAGGGTACCACACAACTCCATTAAATGGTACTTCATTAAAAATAACACTTTTGCCCGTGGTTATGAGCTCCTCCCATGTAAAATTGTATTGTGATGAAGACGTTATGTTGTAAAACTGGGCGTTTTGGTCGTGACTTAGGTAGTACCATGAGGCAGAAAGCATACCATTGATGGTCACATCCGCCGGTACAAAATCCGCGTACGAGTCACCTTGCATGTACATGGAGCGGATTATACCTTTCCCAGCACCCACAAACAAACCCATGGGACCCTGCAGATTGTTGACCCATCCTGGAATGGGTTCGGCCAAGGTGGGACACACTATAAAAAGTCGATTAAATCGTTGGTTACGTGGTTTAATAGTAGTACCAATGGAAGGTCGTACTATTATTGATGGGACTATGCCCATTTTTTCCACAACTAATGCCTCGGCTAACGCCTTGCTGAAAGTATAAGTGTTGGGTGCGTCACCAAGTAGCTCTTCAATATCATCGTCTTTGCCAAATTTGATCATTTCAAGTACTTCATGTGGGTTTTTTGGTGGGTTGTACGATTTTTCATGTAGTACCTTGACGTTTGGAAAAGCATAAGCTGTAGAAACGTGGACCAAAAGTTTTAAGTTTTTGCATTCTTGTGCCAAGTCGAGCACGTATTTGGTACTTCTGGTGTTTATTTTAACGGCAGTTTTGACCGAGTCGTCGAAACGCGTGGAGGCGGCACTGTGAAATATAAAATCAATTTCTTCCTGGAGAAGGATGCGGTTGGGGGTGGAGATTCCGAGGCCTTCTTGAGTGATATCGCCCGGAATAATCAGACATTTTTTAAGAACGGACGGATTTTCACGTTTAAGAACGTCAAAAAGCTAAAAAAAATAGATAGTAGCAGTTTTATATTTTAATATTTTTGGATTTTTTTTATTGTTATATGTAGAAGACTAAAGGCTAGACATTTAGCGAAAAAATTGTGCATTGGTTCCATGTCGTTTTGGAGATATGGCTCCCGGAACCACACAGTACTACCTAAAAGATGCGCTAACTTGATCAAATTTTTACCGTACCATGTTACTATAAAGCTCGTCGAGACGCTCTTGTGGATTTTTTCCTTTCTTGCTCCGAACCAACAAATATAATTTTTTCACTTCGGTGCATCGTAAAAATTTCTCCACTAGCACTTTGCCCAAAAAACCAGTGGCTCCTGTTATTAGAATGTTTTGGTCTTTGAAAAGTTGAGAAATTCGGTTTGTTTCACTCATTTTTCATTTAATTAAACAATACAAAGGCAAGAATCAAACTGCAGTACTGTATTCTTAGCCTGTTTTAAATATTGGACGTTGGTAACCTTGATTGGGCTTGCACCCAATCCTTTCATCTAATTGAATAAAGCTGTTGATTTTTAGTACCATCATTGGTGTTTCGGAAAAACTTGTTTTAAAGTTTGATAAAAAAATGTCCGAAAGTCAGGACCAAGGTCGGTTGTAATTTTTAATTTATTTAAATTTTAGTCCATTTGTCTACTCAAATAAAATAAACAAAAGTTATTGTTTGGCAAGTGTTTATTTTTTTGATTTTTTATTTCGTCATTGACATTTTCCTTTTATGAGAAAAAACGGTACCACTAGTACCACTTTTAATTGAGGCCAGAATGCAAGAAAAAACTTTCTTATCGATGTTGCATTTAATTTACATCTTCTGTCGTCACAAAATATTCCAATTTCAAGAATAAACAACAAATTAAAAGCCAATAAGTGGCTAATTGAAGTGCATCAAGGTAAATGGTTCAAAGATGCAAGTGAAAGCTGTAAAATAATTAAGAAATTATTTCGTAACTTAAAATAAACAATAACGACGTAATTACATGAAAAACTAGTTTATTGGTACAAAGGTACCACTGCTTGATCCAATAAACATAAATCTTAATTGTATTAATTGTAACATCACATAATTTTGACGTATGCAAGTCGGTGTGCGCAAATGTAAAAACGGTTGCCTAGAAATTATGAATTAATTATTTAATAATTTTTGATTTACATTATAGTTAAGCAGCAGCGTTTACAAAAATTCTGTGATTTTTGGTCGCAAAAAGTAGATTTTTTGGTAGTACTGTTTAGTACCGGACGTTAAAACACTCAAAAGGAATGCAAAAGAAATGTAAATTTTATTGTATTTTATGGCTTAGTCACAATATCTTAAAATAAAAATAATAGCAGAGCCTTGATTTTTACTTATCAGTTTTTTGTTTTTGTTTAATACAGAAACGTTTATATTTTTGCTGAATTAATTAATATTGCATTAATATAATAAATACACAGTTCCGGTGTCTGGTATTTATTTGTGAATAAAATTAGGATTAAACTTATCCAAGGTCATCAAATTTTTCTTTCTTCAATTGTAAACTTTATTATTGCAAAAGGAAAAACTTGTTGATTATGCACAAAAATTAATTTAATTGCATGTAAATAAACACGTAAAAGTGGGTTTAATGAGAAGAAAAAGTTAATATACATAATTAATGTAAATTATTTTGCACAACGGAAATTACAATCGTATTCAGTCAAGCGAACAAACTTTTTAACAATTTTTTTTGACCCAAAAATCAAAAATTTTGGTAGTACTTTTGAGTACCTCAAGACTAAACAGCTATGCGAATGCAAAAAGTTTTGCACTTTTTACATATTTATCTTTGGTCTCAGCTCCTTAAACTAGAATGACAAAAAAAAACAAAAAAACATTACTTTTAGTTGGTAGTACTTTGACAAAAAGTGAAAATTAATTGATTACTGTCGCAATTAATAAGAATGTGACCCATCTTAAGACCGGGTTTGTAGCTTACGCAAATTACGCGTCAAGTCATGGTCATTTCTCGCAACCGGTTTCGGAGATCCTTGCTCTTGACGTGTTACCACCACCAAGGCTAAACACGCGTCTCGCTTTCGAGGCGCTCTTCCAGTCGTTGACACCATGTCTCTTGTGATACCTGACGAAGAGCAGCAAAAAATTGTGAGAAATGCCCTCAACGAAGACGTCAACACCAGACAAAGGGACTTGGAAGCGATCAAAGAATGGCTGAGGAAGGAGCCGCATCTTCCAGACACTTGGGGTGGGTCATTGTTAGTTTAGTTTAGTTATTTTGTAATTTATCGGACACTAAACGTCAAACCTTTGGTAGTACTGTTGGGTACCAAGCGACAAAATGCCTAATTGTCTTTAGAAAAAATTGTTTTTTGTTTTATTTTTGGGTTTAGTCATTGTTACGTAACCGAACGTAAAAAAAATTAAGGAAAAAAACACGACTTTTATTGAGTACTACTGAAAAAATATGAAAGATAAACATAAAGTGTGACCCCTTATTCCACACTACAATTGACTGATTAAGGCAAATATGTCAATACTTTTTAGATGAGGGCCGTTTGATGAACTTTTTGCGCGGCTGCAACTTTTCTCTCGAGCGCACGAAACGCAAACTCGACATGTACTTCACCATGCGAGCTGCAATTCCGGAATTTTTCACCAATCGGGACATTACACGTCCCGAACTGCAGGAAATCGTCAAATTAATGTAAGCTCCGCCTAAAGCCTCGCCCATCTATACATATTTTGTAGGCGTGCTACTGTTATGCCAGGCCTCACAGCCGACTGCAAACGTGTGACAGTAGCTGGTGCAAAAGCTGTCGATTTTGACACACCTGACATTGCCAACTTTATGAAAATCGCACTCATGATGGGAGATCTCCGCCTCGAAATGGAGGAAGTAGGCGTGGCTGGTGACATATACGTCCTCGATGCCAGTGTTGCCATTTTGAAGCACTTTGTTAAAGTTTCGCCAACGATTGTAAAGAAATTTTTTGTGTGTGTCCAGGAGGCGTATCCGGTCAAGGTCAAGGAAGTGCACGTGATCAATGCCACGCCCCTTGTTGATTTTATAATCAAGTGGGTGTCGCCGTTTTTGAAGGAAAAAATCCGTAACCGGATTCATGTTCATCAAAATATGGAGTCGCTTTACCGCCATGTTCCCAAAGAGTTACTTCCGGAAGAGTTTGGTGGTACCGCAGGTAAGGTTACCGAACATATGGCCAAGTGGATGGAGGCGTTGGAAAAGGAGAAGGCGTGGTTTGCCAAAGAGGAAGGGGTGAAAGCCGACGAATCAAAACGGCCGGGCAAACCCACGTGTCATGAGGAGTTGTTCGGATTGGAGGGGAGTTTCAAACAGCTGGCGATTGATTGATAGCTAATTTTTCTATTTAATTTATTAATTCGTGGGTGTTGTAGTACCATTTGGTGGTATAAATATTTATTAAATTTTTTGATAATTTTGGTGGTACTTTTATTTAAACATTAAAATAAAGTCATAGTGTGACCCATCGTCCCAAGCTGAAATTGTCTAATTAAGTCAAAAATTATAAAATTATGAAATTTTGTCGAATCGTGTGTGCTTTGTCACCTGTTTTTTAGAAAAAAATTGGGATTCAAAATAATTTACAACAATTAAATAATTTTATAAGATCAAATTTTAATTTTTTTTTAATTTTTGAGCCATTTTTTGAGTTTTTAGAAATTTAAATTGTAAATTAGACCCATGATGTGACCCATCTTTCCACACTGAAATTGACCGATTAGGTGAACACAGTTGTAATTTTACGGTTTTGACCTTCATTTCGCTAATTACATGTAATTGATACGAAATTTGTAATTATTGGAAATAAAATTCAATGTAATTTAAGAAAATTGGTTTATTTATACAATAATTAAAGCCCGAGAACCTTTGTAATATCATCAGCAAGTCCGTCTTGTTCAACAATTGTGAAATGATTGCCTTTCAAATTAATTACTTCAACTTTCTCACAAACTTCCGATAAGTTATAATCTTCTTGCATATTTCCAACGACCGGAACTTCCGGTTTGTACAATCTAATCACTGATTTAATTTTTGCTTGTGTTTGGTATTCACGTACTGCTTTGTACCTTCTATGGAAAGTGATCAAAGCTTGTTTATCCATTTTTTCCTTGTTTAATAACTCAGGTGGTACCAAACTAGCTGCCGTTTCAATTCTTTCAGCGAAATTGGTACAATTTAACAACTTGTCTCGATTTTTATCTAGGAATTCGATCGGTAAAAAGTGGGCTAGGACTGAGTAAATAATAAACGTTTCGAATTCGCCTTCGGTACTGCCGGAAAGGTGCTGCAAAATGGAGGCTTTTAGGTACTTTGGAGCGCCATCTATTGCGAAAATTGTGCCAAAACAGTCCTCTGATTCGAGGAGAACTGCAAGTTCAAAGGCCACAAGTACCCCAAATGAATAGGCGATTAATGTGAAGTTTTTTCTGTCTTGTAATAATGTTTTGACGTGCTGTAAAAAATCGTGTTTTTTTTGTTAGTTAATTAAAGAAATTACGCACCGGTAGGATATTTTTTGCAATTTCTTGGACTGTATTTTCGGGATTTTTGAACGAATATTGCAAACCGTAAACGTGAGCTTTGAGTTTCTGGCTCAAAGTTTCGATTAATTGTACGACACCTTCAATGCCAGGTAGTACAAAAATGGTGGGGGCGTCTTCATTTTGATTGGCTAGACTTTTGAGTTTAATGAATGGTTTATCGTCTGAGCTACTATCTGGTACCAGTTGGATTAATGCTTTAGTGCCTTGTTCCATTTTTTCAGTTTGTGTTTTACTGTTTTTTTGGTTTTGTAAGTCGAGTAATTTGGCAAATGTCATGTTTCTTAATTCCTTTGGTGGAATAAAAATGTCAAAGTCTTTTTCGAGTGTTTGCAAAATTTCGTTTCCAAGGATTGAGTCCATTCCAAGTTCGGTTAAATTCGACTGTTGGTTAACTGTTTTAATGTCCTTGATGCCTAAAATAGCACAGACTGCGTCGACTGGATTTTCACCACCGATTCTTTTATCGCGTTTTTCTGCCACAACCATTGACGAAACCACTGGATTGTCTTGGTTGAGGAAACGGTCCATCACGTTAAGACAGCTGGAGATTTTCTGTTGGAGTGTTCCACCAATTACTAGTTCCTTGTTGTCTTTTTGCATTTTGGCAACAAGGCCGACCTAAAATTTGTTTTTTTTTACACACTAATAATAACGGGAGGGAAAAATTACGTCTCCAATTGCTCCCCATTGGATGGCCAAGGCTGGAAACCCTTCACTTTTTCTTTTTTCGCAAACTCGCTCCATGATCGAGTTGGCCATGCCATAATTGCTCTGTCCTATGTTTCCACGTCCGCAGGAAACGGACGAAAACACGACGAAAAATCGCAAATTCGGACACAAATCTCTCGAGACTTGGTCCAGATATTTGGTGGCGAAAGCTTTCGGTGTGAGAGAAATCCGGAAATTTTCTTCGGTTTGGTTTTCGAATAATTCGTCCTTTAGGACAACAGCGAGGTTGAAAATTGCGTCAACTGGAGCCAACTTTGTGGCTTCTTGTATCAATTTGACGCAATCGTCTTTTGACGAAATGGTGATTGTGGAAATGTTGACGCGAGCGCCGTATGATTGCCAGATTCTGAAGTGGGATTAAGTGATTAATTGGTTTTGGGTTTGGGATCGGATTACTTGATTCGTTGCGTTTGATAACCGGTTTGGACGCCAGTTCTTGAAGTTAAGACGAGGTTTCGAGCTCCTCTCAAGACCAACCAATCGGCTAATTCTAAGCCAAAACCGCCCAAGCCACCTAGGATTATGTAGCATTTGCTTGGATCAGCCCAGAATCTTCAAAAATTAAAATCACATTAACTGATTAATTATCAACAGAATTGGGAAAAAAATATGAAAACACGTGTTAAAACCTTTCGAATGATACAAATCTGAATTACAAATAAATAAAAAAAAATTTTTCATGTAAAATCTGTGTCACGTTCAACTTAGAAACCCAGTTTTTATCTTAAAAAATGCATAAAAATTTGAAAGAAAAAACTGGAATAATATTATTTTCCATCGTTTTTTGTGTTATTTGCGTCAACAATTTTCTAAAAATCTTCATCTTTTCGCTGTAAAAAATTGTGCTCTTACTTAGGCAAACACTGAATCGAAGCTTCCTTGTGATTATCTTCCCTAATCTTGAGTAAAACCTTCCCTATGTGTTTCCCTGTGGTCATGTACCGGAAAGCACCCTCAACATTCGCACTTTCAAAAACAGTCCTTGGCAAAGGTTTAACGTAACCCTTTTTAACACCTTCACAAACCATGTCGTTAAGTGTTAATTTAACGTCGACTGGTCCATTAAACAACGAATCTAACATAATCCCATGATAACTTGCCTCCTTCTCCAACAATAAAAGTTGAAGCGAGTTGTTATTAACTAAATCGAATTTGCCAATTTCCATAAATTTGCCACCTCGTGCCAAACATTGGATCGAAGTTTTCAATTTTTCTTCAACCAAAGAATTCAAAACTATATCAACGCCACGACCTTGAGTCTCTTTCAAAATCAGTTCTTTGAACGAAACGTCTCTGGAATTCCCAATATGACTCTCTAAGACAAACTATTAACCACAATCCAATAAATCACGAGTAGTACCATTAATTTCCGGAAAGTTTTTCTTGAGAAAATCACGTTTTTCTTTGGTACCAACAGTCACAAAAACGGTGCATTTGTGGGCAAGTGCCACATTAATGGCCGCCAGACCTACACCACCAGTGCCAGAATGGATCAGAATTGAAGTACCAGCACTCAAACTCGAACGCTACAAATCTTGTTTATTTATGGGTAATTTTATTGATATTCCGTACCATCAAAAGACCGTAAATCACAGTTGAGTAAACTACTGGTACTGTGGCTGCTTCTTCCAAAGACCATTCAGGTGGTACCATCCAAGTCAAATGTGGAACAGGATCAATCAAAGTTGATAAAGCTCCATTACTGACCATGCCCATAACACGATTACCTTTCGAATCTACGCCACTGAATTCAAATCCTTCCATGTTTTCCTGACTGATACGGTCCATAGTCAAGGTAATGCGACCAGAGGCGGTCATAATATCTTTAAAATTAATTGCGCAATAACTGGTCTAAAATTAAAAAAATTATGACAAAAAAATACAATTTTGCTACTAACAGTGACTAAATTTTGGCTAGTTTTTTGACGGGATAAGGGACCTTGAACCCATTTTAAACTCGAAAGATCACCACGTGATAAACAAGTCACAAAGGAATGTTCACTTGATTGCTTAATTGTTTCAATAAGACGTAAATGTCGGTACGTCCCCCAACTTCCATTTTTGTAAACATTAAAGACCATATTTTTATCAATTTGTTGGCTGTAGAAGGTGTTTTTGGGATCAAAAGCAGGCGCTTGATCCATGATAAAAACACACCGAATTTTCCTCCCGTCAGGTTCTCTCCTCACACAATTAACAAATCCTAAAATTCCCTCAATTTGGTTCTTTTGGCTCACGACAAGTGTCTCGTTTTTGGTCTTTAAAGCTTGCTTCAGTTGAGACATCCATTGACTTGAACTCAACTCAACCACAAGTCGTTCGTTTGATTCAAACTTCCGGAAAAGTATCAATTTCTCATTTCCGATGCAATGTTGGGTCAGAATTGAGATTTTCGTGCTATTTTCCGGAACGTAAGACAAATCCTCGCGACTTAAAACAAACCCATGCGGACTCAATGAGGCCAAAATCTGGTTGAGAAAAGAGGCACGTTGGAGCAATTTTGAGCCAACAATTAAGAGAAAATTGCTAGGTGTGAGCCCATCTGAGGTGATTTTCACACCAGGGCTTTCCTGAACTGGGCTTTTGGTCGAAATGGTTAAGTCGGGTTGTACCAAAGGTACGTCCTCAAGGGCATTAAACACCAAAGGCATTATGAACGTATCTGGTGGCGAAAACTCGTCATGGATTTCCAATGCTTTGAAATTAATATCAAGCGACTCTTCGAGGATTATTTGAGTGTTGATTCGAACTGATTGACTCAAATCAGTCGTAAAATCATTCGGGACAAAAATATTTGTCTCCAGGACCGGCTCAAGTGTCACTTTACGACGCGAGATTGGCCTTGCGTAAAGTCCACTGATTTCGATTCCTCCACATCTGAAAAAAAATATTTTGCAAGTTTTTTCAGACCAAGAAAACGCGAATATTTCGAAAACTATTCCTCTTTCAAATGTTGAGCTAAAAAATATTTTCAATTTTTTTAAAATAGCAGAGTTATAGATTTTTAAACTGAAAGGTGCAAATCCAAAAAAAAAATAAAAAACCCTATTTTTTTTTTAAATATTAATAACTTACTTTAAAACATTGCAATGGCGATAAGACGACACCTTCATGACTGTTTCTTGTTCCTCCAAGTGTTTTCTAGGGTCAATTAAAATTTTCTTGATCCCAATTGGAACAAACAACAGTCTTGAATCCAACTCAAGCAGTTTCAACTGCAGCATCTTATCCATAAAACTGACAAAATTGTTCTCCCAACGAATCAACCCAACCGACGCATCTATATTACACTTGACGATACCTTTGAAACACCCTGTATAATTGTACCCCCTCAAGTGCAATTCTTTATAAATTTCAGACTCGTCCAAAGTTTCAGTAACTTCAGTTTTTAGTTCCAAATCAGGTAACTTGGCAAAATTTAAGTGAGTAGGCGTGGAAACACGTCCAGTGACCACAACGGAATCATTTTCCGTAATTTCAAACTCCCCGCTGACTTTTTGCAAAGACACAGAAAACGTAACAAAGCCCGTTTTTGGAATAGTGGTCGCTCTCACAAATTTGCAATTTTCAAAAACAATGGGCAAATAAATCGGGATGATGTTGCGTTCCTTAGCAATGAGTTCCCAAACAATGGTCAAATACCCAGTAGCTGGGAATAAATTGCGCCCATCGATCACGTGTCCGCCCAAATATAGGTTGTCTTCAGCCAGTCTTACGTCATATTCCATGTTCGACCATTGGGCAAGTTTGACAAATGGGTCAACTTTCCAACTCTTGGAATGGTCCCATTGGACCAATGGTGCCACCATTGGGGTGTTACGCCCAACTGGGAATGGCAAATTTGGGTACAATTGGTCGAGGTGAGGGTGGTACCCTTGCTGGAAGAGTTGGCCCAAGATGGGTAAAAACTGGTCCTGGATGTTGGGGTTTGAGTCAGATAGGTCCAGGATGGTTGAGTTTGGTGGTGGGGGGTTTAATTTTGATGGGTTTGTTTGGTGGCGCGTTTTTTTCGGGTTAGTGAGTACCGTTTCGTTGTAATTGTAATTTAGTGATTCGAGTAGTACTTCCTTTAGTGTTAAATGACCTTCGTGATAATCACTGACTAGTTTTGAGGCCAAGTCAGTGAATGACATGATTGGGTCAAGTCTTAGGTTTTTGAGAACGTCAACTATTCCTATTTGGACGGCGATGCCTCCTAGATTTGTTTGAATGCCAGATTTTTGGATCAAATCAATGATGTTCAGGTTGTACTCATTTAAGATTATGTTAATTCTGAAATAAAGAAACGTCCAGTTGAAGAAATTAATTTTTTTTTATTAAAATTACATTATAATAAATTGGTAACTTGGGTACCGTTCCATATTTTTTAAAATTCTGTCGAAACGTGTAAAGATACGGAAAAATTGTTAACACAAAAGTTGTAGAGAATTAAATTTGCTGCAAAAAAGTTCAAATAACTTTTTTTCTATCTTTAACCATTTAATTTCTATAAGAGTTCAAATATAAGTCAAATATGATTTATTGTTATCTGTGTCAAGTAACAAAAAATTAGTTTCAACTTCTAAACCGTTAAAGATAAAAATGTGGCCAATAAAACTTTTTTGTAGCAAATTTAATTCTCTGCAATTTTGATTATTACGACTTTTTGTATCTTTTACCGTTTTTTAATTGTAACAAATTAAAAAAAAAATGTACGTGATTACCATTTTTATAAAGACACTGCGAACATCGTTGAAGATATAAAAAAAGTGTAAAAACAAAACTTGTAGAAAAATAAATTTGCTACAAAAAAGTTAAATAGCAATTATTTATATGTCTAACGGTTTAGGTCCTAAATGCATTTAAAAGCGCCCAAAACCCATTTTTTGTACCATTTAGTTTTTGAAACATGTGCAATTTAAAACTAAACATAACAAATGGTACTCACCGATGCATCGCTTGCTGGAACACCGGAAACTGCAGAAAGTACCTTCCTACCATTTGGTACGACTTGCCAAAACGGCCAAAATTGACCACAAATTGCGTTTTTTGTTCCAAATTCTTCCTGATTGAAGTGACAACAGTATCATTTTTTGTAACAATTGAGTACCCGCGGTACAAATGATTGTTGAACGGTTTTTTGAAAATTTGGTGCAACAGTGCGACAAAATCATAATTTAGTGGTACCAGATTTTTCAGAATAGTTTGAACGCTTTCTTCAGTTCGCCCACTCACACAAACCAATCGCGGGATGTTGTCGTCAAATTGTTGTTTTAACTTTGCAACTCTTTCAAGTATCACGTGACAGTTGGTACCACCGAACCCAAAGTTACTCACTCCCATGATGGTGTCGTTGCTTTGGTACGGTGTTACTTCTGTTACAACTTTCATTCGTCCGGTTTCAAGTGCAACCATTCCGGTTTTGACTTTTTTGAGGTTGATGTTTGGGATCAAAGTTGCCTCTTCCATGGCAAGGAGTACTTTGATGATGGCGGCCATGCCTGAGGCCGGTTCTGCGTGGCCGATGTTTGATTTGACACCTCCGATGTAAAGTGGTTGCGTTCGTTTGGCACAAATTGCCTTGTCTACAGCTTGGATTTCTTCAGAATCGCCCACTTTGGTACCGGTACCATGCAGTTCCATGTAGATGAGGCGTGATGGGTCGATGGTACTTTCATTGTAGATTTCCTGAAGGAGTTTGCTTTGCATTTCGGATGAGGGGAAGAACAAACCATCGTTTTTGAAACCGTCATGGTTTGATTTCGAATGGATTATCTTCAAAAATAATAAAAAAAATATATTTTTTTGGGTACTAAAGTGGTACCCGATTTGTTTAATTTCGAGTTTAACACAAAACTTTTAGAAAAAGAAAAATTCACGTAAAGTTTTTTTGGAAAATTATTGTTTTTGCAAAAATCAGAAAAATTTGACAAAAAATTATTTGGCTAAAAATAAAACAACGTCAAAATAATTCGAGAAAATCAAAAAAATTATAATTTTTTTAACAGTCAAAGACCTTTCGAATTAAATTTCATTTTACCTTGTTCATAACTTTGTCAAAAAAATATCAAAATAAGATATTTAGAAAACAGAAAAAAATTAATTCAAGCCCTAAGACGTCATTGTGGAATCAACTATTTTTTACAGTCAGAAGCTCTTTGTATTAGCTTTGTTTTTGCAAAAATATAAAAAAAAACATTTTTTTTTGCCAGCTATTATTAGCCAAAAAATTAAAAGAAAAAAATTTTGAAAAAAAAAATTTTCTGAGAACGGTTTATTATTCTTTTGCAATAACGACTCTAAAAATGCTTTCTGTATTGGAAAAAAGTAACAAAATATTTTGAGTAGACCAAAAAATCCAACCTTTGCATAAATCCTTCTTGCACTTCTCGCCTTTTGCAGAAAAATACAGGCAATGGTCTCACTTCTCACATACCCATCAGCATCCTGATCAAACACTTTACATCGTCCTTCCTTACTCAAAACACCAAACCTTAAAAGCCCTTTTACCCAAAATCCAAAAAAAAAATACAAGTACCTTGCAAACTGTAGCGTTGTATTAGTGTTAAGTGTTAGATTACAACCGCCAACAAGGGCATTATCGCATTGCCCGCTTCGTATGGCCTTGAAGGCATGATCTAGGGCATTCAGCGAACTACTACAGGCAGTATCAACAACATAACTTGGTCCCTTGAGCTTCAAAAAATAACTAACTCTTCGAGGAATAAACGAACGCTCGTAACTAATTTTTGGAAAAAGGAAAAATTAAGAAATAATTCAAAAAATATTTACCCAGTGATTCCGAAAGTTTGAGGTTCGTCAATGCTCCTCAAAGACGCCCATTCAACGTCCGACCACGAGTACCCCACAAAAACCCCAGTCTTGCTCCCTTTTAGCTCCTCTGGATGGACGCCAGCGTCCAGGATCGCCTCCAGACTAACCTCCAGGAAGCCCCGAACTGTGGGGTCCATCGTCTGGCATTGCCTCCAATGAATCCCGAAAAATCCCAAATCGAGTTTAGTGATATCCGGGAGGAAGCCGCCAGTTGGAGGAATTTCAGTGTGTTTTTCCAACCAGCGTTCTTCAATTTTCGAAAGCATTGATTGCTTGTTGAAGAGATTGTCCCGGAATTGTTTGACGTTCCCGGATTTGGGGAATTGTCCGGAAATACCTGAAACTCGTATTATTTCAAATCAAGTTGGTCATGGTGCTGGTAGTACCCGTGATGACGACTTCATCACCAGGAGGTGGCGTCGAGAGCCAGCGACCGAATTCAAAGTTCTCGTCTTGCATTATTATTATAACTAGGGAAAAATTCGGTGTGGGTTTATATATTGTTAAGTGGCCTTTTTAATTCTTTTGTGTTTATTCATCAAGGAAGCCAGATTTGTTTTGAGGATTTTTCACGAACGTAGTTCGCAAAAAATGGGCCGAAATTAATAAGGGGAATGTGGGCCTTGACCTAAATTAAATTTGATTTTTAAGGTGAGTGTCTACGTTGAGTCTTTCCTGTTATTCACCTAATTGATATTCTAACACATACAAAATTATTCACTTGAATTGATAATTGTTTCGACGAAATTATTTATGATATAAACAAACACACTTGGAATGTTGTAAGTTTGAAAAACATCTTTAAAAAATATTAATTTTAAAAAATTTGTTGCTATAAAAAAGCTTAATAGATTGTTCGATGCCTTTACAACCCCCTGCGCTATTAAAAGTGCAAAAAGGGCACCAGGATCGATTTTTAATGGTTTGAACATTTATCGAGCAATAACTCCCGACCTATTTGAGACAACCCCATGAAGTCTATTATCGTTGGAATGCTCTTTAAATTATCTATTTTTTTCAAAAAAGATTATTGTTCTCCGACTAATAGTTTTCAAGCAAATTGCTGCTAAATGCAAAAATTGGTAAAATTTTGAAAAATTCATAATTACAAAACTATTGGGAATTTGGCAATTTTCTGGATGCCAATCGATTTTCCGGATCATTTTGCATGAGTAAGGATTAAAATAGTTTTACTTTTTTGAATAGTTTAGCCGTAATTGAGAAAATAAAAAAAATAAAGAATTCTAAAAAAAAAAATTATAACTAAAAATCTAAAAGTCGTAGAGCAAAACGGTTTGTCCCAGTGAATTCAGCGGCTCATTTTCTGTGTTATACCAACTTTTCACGAAATTTAAAATTTTGTTTTTTTTTGCTAAAATTTCCTAAGTAAATCACTTACCTTCCAAGAGATAAATAAAAATTTTTTAAAACTTACTCCAGCAAATTTTTATGGACTTCTATATGTCCTAACAACCCACTAAAGTTGTTAAAAGTCCATAAAAAATCCATTTAATCGATTTTTTGATATTTTATTTTTTCAATTTTTGTCGCAATTTTGTTCAATTTTGGGTACCCGGAACATTTGTCGAGCAATAGCTCCGGAACTATCAGACATAACGCCATGAAGTCTACTATCGTTGGAAAGCTCTTTAAATTATCTATTTTTTTCAAAAAAAAAATATTGTTCTACGACTAATAGTTTTCGAGCAAATTGGAGACAAATGCAAAAATTGGTAAAAATTTAAAAAAATTATAACTAAAAAACTATTGGGAATTTGTCAATTTTCTTGATGCCAATGGATTCCCAGGATCATTTTGCATAGGTATAGATCAAAATAGTTCCACTTTTTTGAATAGTTTAGCCGTAAATGAAAAAATAAAAAAAATTAAAAAAAGTTAACACCCCGTAATCGGCGTTGGAAAATTGAATTTTTTTTTTGAAGATATTGCTTTGAGTCATATGCCATTTTGTAAAGTTATATATTAAAAAAATTAAAAATGGAAATATTGTTTTGCGTTTTTCTCGAAAACTGTAAGATTTGGAGCAACAAGCAACAAAGCGTCAGATAGCGCATAAAATTATCTATTTTTCTTCTAAACCCGAGGCCGCTTCGAGCAACGGTTCCGGTTACAAAGACGATTACATTTTTTCAATACAAAAATTTATAACTAAAATAATAAAAGTCGTAAAGCAAAACGGTTTGTTCCAATAAATTCAGCGGTTCATTTTCTGTATTATACTAGCTTTTCATTAGATTACAAATTTGTTTTTTTTTAAACTCACTCTAGCAAAGTTTTGTGGATTTTTATATGCCTTTACATCCATCTGAAGTTGTTAAAAGTTCAAAAAAGTCCATTTGTTCGATTTTTTATGTTTGATTTTTTCAATTTTTGTTGCCATTTTGGTCAATTTCTGGTATCTGGAACATTTACCGAGCAATAACTCCGAAACAATAGAAAAAAACCTTATAAAGTTTAGAGCCGTTAGAAAGCTTTTTTAATTATCTATCTTTTTCAAAAAAGATCATTGTTCTCCGACTAAGAGTATTCTCGTAAATTGCTCATAAAAGCATAAATTGGTTGAATTTAAAAACAATTCTTAACTAAAAGACTATTGGAAAACTCGAGATATTATATAGGGATAAAAAACAAAGTCTAAAACCAGTGATCTAGCGTGTGCTCAAGTAGGTGGATAAATGCCTGAAATCACCCTTGTCAAGAGTGCTTTGACTTTGCACTCATTTGGACGCTGCTTTTGACAATTGACAGTTGTCTTAGCGTGGTTTTCACCGTCCGTGTCGTTATCTCTCAGAAAATCAAACGAAACCAGTGATTAATCGTGTGGGTGGTTCAAAAGTGCAAAGTGGGACATGCATTTTGTGAAATATTTGTGAATTTCAAAGTCTGGGCGCGCGTGCGGGCCGTGCTTGCTGTGACTTTCGGCGCGACGCGCATCATGTGCCACGAACTGTCCCTTGATTGTAATTGATTATGAAGAAAACCCGAGGAAGTACCAGTTCAAAAGACTGTTTTCCACACATTTTTCAACTGGAGAAAGGTAGGTGCTCCATTTTTGCGGCCCAAAACCTATTAGAACGTTAATTTTATTTGCACCGGAGTGTGACGTCATCGTGTGACGTCATACCGTCATTGCTATCTAGACAGCCGGTTATAATACAAACTTTCTGACTCTGAAGAGTCGGGTGGTGAATCGTTAAGTCTGGTTTGAGACTTAATAGCCCCGTAATGTAGAGTTTGGCGAAAAAATCTTAAAATTAATGTTAATTAAAGGTACATTTCTACAAAAGGGGTGATTAATTTTTTGCAATTTTTCTACCCTAAAAAACGCAGAGACAGTGCCTCTATAGGCAATCAGAGACAACGCTAGGTTTGATTCGTTGCTTAGCAACGGTCACCATCTGGCTGCTATTTTATTACAAAGCGCTCGAAAAGTCCTTCTATCAAGTAAGCATTGAAATGAAAGGACGTATGTCGACCTAATGTCAAAGGAAAAATGTCAAAAAAATTAAGCAAATTAAATATTCAGTGTTTCAAGGTCAATAACAAACACAATAGTCTTTCACACTCGGTTTTATTCGTACAAAAATTATTCAACAACGAATTAATTTATTAATATCTTTGTAAAGTTCAGCTTGTCCCAGAATCGTGCCATGATCGCCACGAATCGTCAAAACCTCAACTTTTCCCTCGCAAAAATCATCCACTTTGTAATCATCAACGTGAACAATTGGCGTCTCAGCTTTGTACAATTTCACAGTAGATTTCAATTTTTTCCCAGCAAAAGTATAACTGGCAACTGCTTTACATCTATTGTAAACTTTTGCCAAAACTTGGAGATTCATTTTTTGGTACGCTGGCGATTCGCGTGGTACTAGTGCTAAAGCTATGGCAACTCTTTGCTCAAAGTTGCTACAATTTGCGATTTTTTCTTTATTTTCTTGGATAACGCTGTGTGGTAATAAGTGGGATAAAGTGCTACAGAGGATTGTAGTTTCGAGATTATTTTCGGTATCAATTTGGTGGAGAAGTGTCTGCATGTAATGAGGAGAACCATCGATTAGGAAAATGGAACCGGTGTGGTGGTTTTCTTCAAGGAGTAAAGCTAACTCAAGGGCTACAATCGCACCAACTGAATAACCAATCAAGAAAAATCGTTCGTTTGCTTGTAAATGGCTTTGGACGATTGGTAGTAATTCCAGGGCTATTTTTCGTATCGTGTTGGAATTTTGCCCAATGTATTGTAAACCTAAGACTTGTGCGTCCAAATTTTTGACTAGTGGTTCTAGCAATTTTAAAACACCTTCAATTCCAGGCATGACAAAAATTTTCGTTCCGTTATGACAATTTTTCAACTGTAGTAAAGGTTCAGTTGTATTTTCGGGAATAAATTGGATTAGGTTTATTCCGGTTTGGACATTTTTTTCCTCTTGTTTGGTTTTGTTTGATTCTTCCTTGCCTAATTCACTCAGCTTGGCAATTGTTAGGTTTCTTAATTCTTTGGGTGTGATAAAAATCTCGAATTCTTTTTCGAGTGTTTGCAAAATTTCGTTTCCCATCATTGAGTCCATTCCAAGTTCGGATAAAGTTGATTGTTGACTGATTGTTTTCATGTCTTTGATGCCTAAAAGAGTGGCGACAACGTCAAGGGCACTTTCACTGCCGAGTCTCTTATCGCGTTTTTCTGCCACAACCATTGACGAAACCACTGGATTGTCTTGGTTTAGGAAGCGGTCCATGACGTTAAGACAGCTGGAGATTTTCTGTTGGAGAGTTCCTCCAATTACTAGTTCTTTGTTGTCTTTTTGCATTTTGGCAACAAGGCCGACCTAAAATTTGTTTTTTTTTACACACTAATAATAGTGGGAGGAAAAAATTACGTCTCCAATTGCTCCCCATTGGATGGCCAAGGCTGGAAACCCTTCACTTTTTCTTTTTTCGCAAACTCGCTCCATGATCGAGTTGGCCATGCCATAATTGCTCTGTCCTATGTTTCCACGTCCGCAGGAAACGGACGAAAACACGACGAAAAATCGCAAATTCGGACACAAATCTCTCGAGACTTGGTCCAGATATTTGGTGGCGAAAGCTTTCGGTGTGAGAGAAATCCGGAAATTTTCTTCGGTTTGGTTTTCGAATAATTCGTCCTTTAGGACAACAGCGAGGTTGAAAATTGCGTCAACTGGAGCCAACTTTGTGGCTTCTTGTATCAATTTGACGCAATCGTCTTTTGACGAAATGGTGATTGTGGAAATGTTGACGCGAGCGCCGTATGATTGCCAGATTCTGAAGTGGGATTAAGTGATTAATTGGTTTTGGGTTTGGGATCGGATTACTTGATTCGTTGCGTTTGATAACCGGTTTGGACGCCAGTTCTTGAAGTTAAGACGAGGTTTCGAGCTCCTCTCAAGACCAACCAATCGGCTAATTCTAAGCCAAAACCGCCCAAGCCACCTAGGATTATGTAGGATTTGCTTGGATCAGCCCAGAATCTTCAAAAATTAAAATCACATTAACTGATTAATTATCAACAGAATTGGGAAAAAACTATCAAAACACGTGTAAAAACTTTTCGAATGATGCAAATTTGAAGTCTTGAAATGGGCCTATTTTTGAAAAAAATCTCAAGTACCAAGTGATTTTCAAATTAAGAATGGAAGAAAATTGTCAATTTCGAAAATTATTTACTCCGTAATTAAGTACATAAAAATAATGATTTTTATTTCTAGTGGTACCAAGCTCAAAATACTGCTACTAGCAGTTAAAAAGTTATTAGACTTGAATCTTAATAAGAACTAACTTTTTAACGATCACTAGAGACCGCATTGTCGGAACTTTTTCTAACTCGCATTTTTTAGGGGTTTTTTGTAAAACTCGAAATAAATTTGTTTTGTTAAAAATGAAAATGTTTGATACCTTTTCTATTTTTCTTTTGGCTGTAAAAAAAAGTTGTGCTCTTACTTAGGCAGACACTGAATTGAAGCTTTCTCCTGATTATCTTCCCTAATCTTGACTAAAACCTTTCCTATGTGTTTCCCTGTGGTCATGTACCGGAAAGCACCCTCAACATTCGCACTTTCAAAAACAGTTCTTGGCAAAGGTTTAACGTAACCTTTTTTAACACCCTCACAAAACTTGTTGTAAAGTTTTAATTTCACTTCTGCTGGTTCTTTAAACAACGAATCCAACATAATTCCATGATAACTCGCCTCCTTCTCCAACAATAAAAGTTGAAGCGAGTTGTTATTAACTAAATCGAATTTGCCAATTTCCAAAAATTTGCCACCTCTTGCCAAACACTGGATCGAAGTTTTCAATTTCTCTTCAGACAAGGAATTTAAAACGACATTAACGCCACGACCTCGAGTTTCTTTCAAAATCATTTCTTTGAACGAAACATCTCTGGAATTCCCAATGTGACTCTCTAGGACAAACAATTAATCACAATTCGATAAAACACAAGTAGTACCAGGAATTTCCGGAAAGTTTTTCTTGAGAAAATCGCGTTTTTCTTTGGTACCAACAGTCACAAAAACGATGCATTTGTGGGCAAGTGCCACATTAATGGCCGCCAGACCTACACCACCAGTGCCAGAATGGATCAGAATTGAAGTACCAGCACTCAAACTCGAACGCTACAAATCTTATTTATTTATGGGCAATTTTATTGATTCCGTACCATCAAAAGACCATAAATCACAGTTGAGTAAACCACTGGTACTGTGGCTGCTTCTTCCAAAGACCATTCAGGTGGTACCATCCAAGTCAAATTCGGATCAGAATCAATCAAAGTTGATAAAGCTCCATTATTGATCATGCCCATAAAACGGTTACCTTTTGAATCTTTTCCACTAAACTCAAATCCTTCAATGGTCTCTTGATTGATTCGTTCTGTTGCCAAAGTAATACGTCCGGACGCAGTCATCACATCACGGAAATTGATAGCACAATAATGAGTCTAGAAATTGCAAAAATTAAATTTGAATTAAATAAGTCATACAATAATTTTACATAAATCAAATTTTTTTCGTTATTTTGTGTCGAAAGTGGGCCTTGGAACCACCTCATGCTGGAAAGGTCGCCTCGATTCGTAACACTGATAAATGAGTGTTCCTTAAAACTGTCCAAGTTTTCTTCAAGACGTAAATGTCGGTACGTCCCCCAACTTCCATTTTTATAAACATTGAAGGCCAGATTTTTACTAATTTGTTGGCTGTAGAAGGTGTTTTTGGGATCAAAAGCAGGCGCTTGATCCATGATAAAAACACACCGAATTTTCCTCCCGTCAGGTTCTCTCCTCACACAATTAACAAATCCTAAAATTCCCTCAATTTGGTTCTTTTGGCTCACGACAAGTGTCTCATTTTTGGTCTTTAAAGCTTGCTTCAGTTGAGACATCCATTGACTTGAACTCAACTCAACCACAAGCCGTTCGTTTGATTCAAACTTCCGGAAAAGTATCAATTTCTCATTTCCGATGCAATGTTGGGTCAGGATTGAGATTTTCGTGCTATTTTCCGGAACGTAAGACAAATCCTCGCGACTTAAAACAAACCCATGCGGACTCAATGAGGCCAAAATCTGGTTGAGAAAAGAGGCACGTTGGAGCAATTTTGAGCCAACAATTAAGAGAAAATTGCTAGGTGTGAGCCCATCTGAGGTGATTTTCACACCAGGGCTTTCCTGAACTGGGCTTTTGGTCGAAATGGTTAAGTCGGGTTGTACCAAAGGTACGTCCTCAAGGGCATTAAACACCAAAGGCATTATAAAAGTATCTGGTGGCGAAAACTCGTCATGGATTTCCAACGCTTTGAAATTAATATCGAGCGACTCTTCGAGGATTATTTGAGTGTTGATTCGAACTGATTGACTCAAATCGGTCGTAAAATCATTCGGGACAAAAATATTTGTCTCCAGGACCGGCTCAAGTGTCACTTTACGACGTGAGATCGGACTTGCTTGAAGCCCACTTATTTCGATCCCTCCACATCTAGAAAAATATTTTTTAGGTCAGTTGGTAAAAAAATTTTGATTTTAGTTCAAAAAGTTGCCAAAAAAATTATACTTGTTATACTAAAACTCTTAGGAACTAAACAAGTGGTAAAAAAAAAAATTTGACGTTTTTTTTTTTCGTGCTTTAGTTAATATTTTCAGAAGAATCCAAATACCAATAACTTACTTCAGAACATTGCACTTGTGATACGACGAAACTTTCATGACTGCTTCCTGCTCCTCTAAATGTTTCTTGGGATCAATAACAATTTTTCTGATTCCCACAGGAACATACAAGAGTCTCGAATCCATTTCAAGTATTTTCATTTGAAGCATTTTATCCATAAAAGTGACCCAGTTGTTTTCCCACTTGATCAACGCAGCCGAACCATCAACGTTACACTTGTCGATACCTTTGAACAACCCTGTGTAATTATAGCCGCGTAAATGCAACTCCTTATAAATCTCAGTTTTGTCCAAAACCAATTTCGGATCATCAGATAATTTCAAAGGCGCCAAATCGGTGAAAAAATTCGTTTCAGGTATGGTAGCACGTCCAGTTACCACAACACTATCATTAGCCATCACTTCAAAATCACCGTTTTTTTGAATCGTGACCGAAAACGACAAAAAATCGCTGATTGTTGTGGCACGAACGAATTTACAATTTTCGAAAACCACTGGAAGGTATTCAGTACTCATTGAAAACTGTTTGGCTAAATATTCCCAAACTATGTTCAAATAGCCAGTTGCTGGGAACAAATTGCGACCATCGATCACATGACCGCCCAGATAACCAGTGGTTTCATCCAAAGTCCAGTTAAAATCAGCTCCTGATCGCCTCACATCTTTATAAACTGTATTGTAGAAACATTGCTCATGGTACCACTTGACCAACGGCGAAATCATTGGAGTACCACGACTTACCGGAAACTCTACTTTCTGGTACAAATTGCGTAAATCAAGGTCGTACCCTTTAAGGTACAATTGGCCCAAAATTGATAAAAATCTGTCAGGGTTTTGGCCTAAACCACTGTCAGAAACGTCCAAAATAATCGAATTGGGGTTAAATGGACGATTTTGGTTCATTTCTAAGTGTTTCAAGTAGCGATCAAGTTTCGGGTTTTTCAAAACGGGTGAAATACCATTGGTTGAACCTTCAACTACGTCCTTAAGGCTTAAAGTACCATCCAAGTATCCTGAAAGGAGTTTGCCTACGGAATTGTCCCATGTGGCTACTGGTTCAAGGTTCAAATGTTTGATTAGTTCGATTAAACCAATTCCGAAAGATAGTTGGTTTAGGATTGGGGTACCATGTCCTGAGGTTACCTCGTTAAAGCTGGAAGTTAAAATAGTACCGAATTACAAAACAGTACTTTTTTAAAGAATTTTCGATTTCACAATTTAAGCAATCAGTATGACAGCAAGCTTTTTGAAAAATATTTTTACGTATTTTAATAAACCATATTGATTCGGGTAGTTGTACCAAATGCAGAATTTTTTAAAGAATTTATATATGTTTTGATTTTTACGGTAATATCAGTACTTTTGCAGTTATTAACAAAAAATTCAGTCAAGGTACCAGAAAATTAAACAACATATTTTTAAAACTATTTTTTTAAACCAATTAGAACGTTTCGGTAAAACTTTGCTAAAAGTACTTCACTACTTACGATAAGACGGTTTTCTTGAAAATCGGAAAATTTCCAAAATACTCTGTCATTTCCTTGCACGTCGTTTCAAATTTTCCAAAATTGACACAAAACTGAGCTGACTTGTCCACAATCGGCCCAATGGCCACCTCTACGGTACCACCTTGTTCAAAAACACCAAACCCTCGGTACAAATGACTAGTAATCGACTTGTGAAAGATTTCGTCAAACAATGCATAAAATTCCCTGTTGTATTTGGCTCCCAAATCGTTTAAAAGCACTCGAACTGCTTCCTCCGTACGACCACTTACACACACAAGTCTTGGTAAATTATTTTGAGGAAGTGTTTCGTGCCCAGTCAAACTTTTAAGGATTGTGTGACAATTATTGCCTCCAAAACCGAAATTGTTGACTCCGATTACGTACTGTGAGGTGGCACCAAGTGGTGTAACATCAGTTACAATGTGGAATTTTTTATCAATGATTGGTTTTAAGTCTGGTTTAATTTTTTTGAAGTTGATGTTTGGGGCGATTTGATCTAGTTCCATTGCCAGAATGGCTTTAATGATCGATGCCATGCCAGAACCTGATTCTGCGTGCCCTAAATTTGATTTAACCGAACCGATTGGTAACGGTTTGGTTAAAACTAGTGTCCTATCAATGGCTGTCACTTCTTGGACATCGCCTACTTTGGTACCGGTTCCGTGCAATTCCAAGTAGGAAAGTTGTGAGGGATTAAGGCCACTTTCAAGCAAAACTTCTTTGATTAGTTGGGATTGCATTATATTTGAGGGGAAATGTAAACCTTCCTCTTTGTAACCATCACTGTTGACTTTGGCATGAAGTACCTTAAAGGTACTGGTCAAGGAACAGAATTCAATTTTTGGTACTTACTTGGGAGTAAATCCTTTTGGCATTTTTCGATTTTTGAAGCAAAATGCAACCAATTGTCTCACTTCGAACGTAACCTCCAGCTTCCTCATCAAAGACTTTGCAACGACAAAACTTACTCAAAACACCAAAGCGGGCAAATTGGAGCGTCATATTTGGGTTTAAAATTAGGTTACAACCCCCAACTAGAGCATTATCACATAATCCACTCCTAATAGCCTTGAATCCATTTTCCAAGGCATTAAGTGAACTACTACAGGCTGTATCGATCACATAGCTTGGCCCTTTTAACTTCAAAAAATAGCTCAACCTGTTTGGTATAAAACTCCTCATGGTACTGAAACCAAAACTAAGTTAGAGTCACTCGGAAAGTACCAAAAAACCTGGTCAAAAACATCCGATTCTTTATATCCAGATCGCCCAAGGAAGCCTCAGTTTCGGACCAACTGTACCCAACAAAAACCCCAGTTTTACTCCCTTCCAAATCTCTGGGATTAATCCCAGCGTCTAGAATCGCCTCAATTGCAACTTCCAGGAAGTTGGCTAAGGCGGGATCACATCGTTTCGTTTGTCTATAAGGGATTCCAAACGATCCAGGATCGAAGTACCCAATCCCCGGGATAATTCCTCCTTGTTTAGGGATCTCGTCATTTTTGCAAACCCAGCGCTCGTCCACGTCGCAAATCATGTCGTTTTTATTGTAGAGGTTTTTCCGGAACTCTTCCACGTTGTGACTAGACGGGAAACGTCCCGAAAGTCCTGTTTTTTTTTGGAGATTAGTTGGGGTAATGTTTTAAGGGTAGTACCTGAAATGACGACCTCATCGCCGGGAGCTGGAGTAGAGAGCCATCGGCCGTATGCGAAATTTTCACCGCTTTGGTCTTGCATCGTAATTGATGGGAAAATGTTTACGATTGCTATTTATATACGGAAATTATTCAATTCTTTTGTGTTTTATGCTGAATTGTCTTGACTCGTTATATCATACATGGACAGATTTCCATTGCAAAAATCGATGTGACGTGAGAATTTTAATATTGCTGACGTTTATTTTCAGCAAAGTCACAATAAATACAAGTTTTATGAGTTATTGATGCATGTTAAGGTGTTCAACATAAACAGGATCTGGGTGAACAGCCGACCGATTGACTCGGAAATTATTTTTTGACGAATTAATTACGAAAAAAAAACTGTAAACTAATGGAAAACTTTTATAAATTTACAAGTTTGTTTTTGTTTTTGCGGTACGACCAATAATTTATGAGATATTGGTCAGAAACTGTTTCAAGGTACTACCTTGGAATTCTGCAATTTACTCAAAACTTGAGACTCGTACTAACAGGAAACTTATTTCAATGGAAAGGAAATGACGAGAGCTTTTTGCAAATACCACATTTGCAAAGGTACTACCAAAAGTCACCGGCAAAAACATTGTATCAAAAATAGTTGTGTTTTTTTTAAATACTTTAACACAGAATTGTTAACCTAGACTTTCTACACCAGATACAGAATTTCCTGAAGAATTCAAATTTGTTTTTGCTTTTACGGTTCGACTAATAGTTTTTGAATTATTGATAAGAAACGTAAGGTACTAAAAAAACAATTCTGCCAGTGTTCTCAGTCTAAATATTTTAATAGAAAGAAAATTATGTCAGGAATAAAGGTGTAAATAAATAAGAAATCACTTCTTAAGTTTTCTTTGGTACTGTACGGTACTACAAAATTTATTGCCCAGTCCTCAAAACCCGCTTCCTGATCACATCCAATGGTACCGTTTTCAAATCATAGGCCCACCCAATCTTCGCCATCAAATCAATGAAGGCAGTACTCAAATTACCATTGTAACTGTCCAGTTCCGCAGCCTTATAATCCCATGGGAAGGTATGATGGTAATTGTGCCAACCTTCACCCATTGTTAACTTTGCAACAATTTGATTTTCTGATGGTTTAATAAACCTACAATTTTTTTTAGCTATTTTTGTAGTGGTACCAAAAGTAGTACCAACCTGTCGTAAGGTTTAAACCCCCATAAATGAGCCGCACTGTTTACCAACCACGTAAAATGTAAACTTATCAAATACCTCAACATACAAACACAAAACGAAACATAAAAATTCTCCTTCCAGAAGTACCACGGTACCATTGTTGGTACGACAAAGCAACAAAGCGGAGCTAAAACATGGTAGTACTTTTTCTGAAAACGTACCACTGGATCATTTTCTAAATCACTCAAATCAATCAATTGACCCTTCATTTTGACTTGTGGGTGTTTGCGTACTAGTAACCAACCCATATGGGCGAAGAAAAAGCCACGTTTAATGTTATGTGGGTCAGCATCGGTGTCGCTAAACTTGTGATGGGCACGATGGTCACGTGCCCATTCGTAAATGGAATTTTGGAAACTTATAGTTTGACACAGACATAGAAAAATTCGGAGAGGGAGTTTGGCTTTGTATGATCTATGAGACCATAAACGATGGACTCCGGAGGTAATCCCTTGTCCAGCTAGGACCAAAATCAAGAAGGCTACGAGAGTTAATAACAATTCTTATGGTACTTACCCCAAAATATAGTTCTTAAATTCGTTTGAAAAGTTATAAAATAGTACCACCCTTGAAGGGCTATGGCATGGTAAAGGATGAAGAGAATGACGTTGGGCCAGACGATGGGTGTTTGAAACATTGCGATGGACTAGTGATGGGTCATGGGTACTTTACTTATAAAAGGATGTGTAATTTTCTAAGACACGCAAACAAATTACAGAAAAGTACCAAATTAAAGTGTGTGAAGAAGCAAATTTAATGCAAAGTTTTCATACAAAGGCAATTTTGTTTTCACGGTACCACCAATAATATTAAAAATATCAGCAAAAAAAATTTCAAAGTACTAATAGTTCTATAATACTAAAAAAGTTTAATCGCTAAACAAAATTTACTTTTATGTCCTGCTTAAAATTTTCGAATTAAAAAAGTGGTACCTCTAAAGAAAGAAATGAAACAAAACAATATCACAAAAAAAGTATAAAATAAAAAATTATTTGTTTATTTATTTTTATTTTTACTTTATTTTCTTTATACTTTTTATTTTATTGTATTTTTTTTGACTTTTTTTATTTCTTTGTGATGGGCAAGAGAAATAAGACAACAATTACTCTTCAAAAATTTTATTCAAGTCATTTGCGAGTTCGCCTTGTTCCAGCATTGTCGTATGGTCACCTCCAACTGTCATAACTTCGACTTTGTTGTCACACAGTTGTGCCAACTTGTAATCATCATCCATACCACCAACTAATGGTACTTCAGCTTTGTACAATTTGACGAAAGATTTGATTTTTTCGCCACCAAAAGTGTAACAACGAACCGCTTTAAACCTTTGATGAAGTGTGACAGCAGCTTGTTTTTCCAATTTATGTTTTTCTGCTAAATCTTCAGGAATCAACGAAACGGCTCTATTAATACGTTCGTCAAAATTTGAACACTTTATTAAATCAGTTTTGGATTTTTCGAGCAAGTCAAGTGGTAGTACCGTGCCTAAAATATTGTAAAGTAGCATAGTTTCGGTTTCAGCTTCGCTTTCTCCAGGTGCATAATGTTGAATTGATTGTTTGGTGTAGTGAGGGGAGCCATCAAGTGCCACTATTTTACCAACAAAACCTTTTTCTTCAAGTAGTTGGGCTAGTTCTAGTGCTACCAAGGCACCGAACGAATAACCAACAAAATTGAAGTTTTTCGCAGTTAATTGACGTTCAATCAGTGGTAGAATTTTAATCGCTGTTTCCCGAATGGTACTTTCGGGATTTTTGTAAGAGTACTGAACTCCCAAAAGTCGCGATTTTAAGTTAGTGGTCAAGGGATCGAGCAATTTTAACACTCCTTCAATCCCTGGGAATACGAAAATTAGTGACTTGGACGTGGTGGTACCTAAACTTGGGATGGTAACAAGAGTTTCGTCACAATTCTCTGGAATAAATTTGATTAGGGTTTTGGTTCCTTGGGACAATTTCTGCTTGTTTTGGTCTTGGTTTGGCGAATTTTTGCCCATTTCTTTCAATCTTGTGAAAGTTAAGTTTCGGATTTCTTTGGCCGAGATAAAAATTTCGAAATCTTTTTCGAGGATTTGCATAACTTCGGTACTCATCATTGAGTCCATTCCGAGTTCGGCCAAAGTCGAGTGGTGACTGATGGTTTTCAAGTCTTTGATTCCTAAAATTGTGGCCACAACATCGACCGCACTGCCACTCCCGAGTCTCTTATCGCGTTTTTCTGCCACAACCATTGACGAAACCACTGGATTGTCTTGGTTTAGGAAACGGTCCATGACGTTAAGACAGCTGGAGATTTTCTGTTGGAGAGTTCCTCCAATCACTAGTTCCTTGTTGTCTTTTTGCATTTTGGCAACAAGGCCGACCTAAAATTTGTTCTTTTTTTCACACACTAATAATAGCGGAAGAGAAAAATTACGTCTCCAATTGCTCCCCATTGGATGGCCAAGGCTGGAAACCCTTCACTTTTTCTTTTTTCGCAAACTCGCTCCATGATCGAGTTGGCCATGCCATAATTGCTCTGTCCTATGTTTCCACGTCCGCAGGAAACGGACGAAAACACGACGAAAAATCGCAAATTCGGACACAAATCTCTCGAGACTTGGTCCAGATATTTGGTGGCGAAAGCTTTCGGTGTGAGAGAAATCCGGAAATTTTCTTCGGTTTGGTTTTCGAATAATTCGTCCTTTAGGACAACAGCGAGGTTGAAAATTGCGTCAACTGGAGCCAACTTTGTGGCTTCTTGAATCAATTTGACGCAATCGTCTTTTGACGAAATGGTGATTGTGGAAATGTTGACTCGAGCGCCGTATGATTGCCAGATCCTGAAGTGGGATTAAGTGATTAATTGGTTTTGGATTTGGGATCGGATTACTTGATTCGTTGCGTTTGATAACCGGTTTGGACGCCAGTTCTTGAAGTTAAGACGAGGTTTCGAGCTCCTCTCAAGACCAACCAATCGGTTAATTCTAACCCAAAACCGCCCAAACCACCAATTACGATATAACATTTCTTGGGATCACAATAAAACCTTTAAAAATTCAAATAACTCAAGTATAATTTTTGGTACTGCTAACCTACTTTGGGTATGCTTTTATGAGCTTTGGTTTATCGGTACTTTCGTCTCGTACTTTTAATAAAACCTTACCAATGTGAGTACCACTCATCATATACCTGAAGGCAGTCTCAACTTTATTACTTTCAAAAACCGTTCTTGGCAACGGTTTAATGTAACCCTTTTTTAACCCTTCATCAACTTTTAACCAAAGCCCAGTTTTCCGCTCTTTAGTTTCCTTAAACAAAGTATCCAACATAATCCCATGATAACTTGCCTCCTTCTCCAACAATAAAAGTTGAAGCGAATTATTATTAACTAAATCAAATTTGCCAATTTCCATAAATTTGCCACCTCGTGCCAAACACTGGACCGAAGTTTTCAATTTCTCTTCAGATAAAGAATTCAAAACAACATCAACGCCACGACCTCGAGTTTCTTTCAAAATCATTTCTTTGAAAGAAACGTCTCTGGAATTTCCAATATGCCTCTCTAGGACAAACAATTAATCACAATTTGATAAAACAGAAATAGTACCATTAATTTCCGGAAAGTTTTTCTTGAGAAAATCACGTTTTTCTTTGGTACCAACAGTCACAAAAACGGTGCATTTGTGGGCAAGTGCCACATTAATGGCCGCCAGACCTACACCACCAGTACCAGAATGGATCAGAATTGAAGTACCAGCATTCAAACTCGAACGCTAAAAATTTTATTTATTTTCAGTAAACACTTTTTTGTAATCGTTTAGTTACAATTATTATGTATTGATATCTATGTACTTAAAATTTTAAAAAATGGTACCGCCAAAAAATAAAACCAAAATTGCTATAATTCAAGTTTTATAATAATTTATCTCGAGTATCCAGATAGTTAAAGTGGTCTGTGAAAAATCTATTTTTTTGTTTTTAATAGTACAACATCTAAAGTACCAACACTAGGCTTTTTCAAGTTTTATAGTATTTTTTAGTAAGTAATTTTTTCATACCATTAAAAGCGCATAAATCACAGTTGCGTAAACCACCGGAACTGTTGCTGCATCTTCTAAAGACCAGTGAGGTGGTACCACCCAAGTCAAATTTGGATCGGAAGCAATTAAAGTCGACAGGGCCCCATTTGAAATAATCCCCATCACATTTTGACTATTTTTGCGCCCACTAAACTCAATACCTTCGATATTTTCCTGATTGATCCGATCAAGAGTTACAGTAATCCTAGCTGAAGCAGTCATAATATCTTTGAAATTGATGGCACAATAGTTACTCTACAACTGGCGAAATTATGGCCAAAAATCGCAATCGTGGTACTTACAATGACCAAATCTAGGTCACTATTCACAGTTAAAGGTCCTTGGACCCATCTGAGTGTTGATAAGTCACCTCTGGAACCACACGTCACAAAGGAATGTTCCCTCAAAACCTCCAGTGAATCCTCAAGGCGTAAATGTCGGTACGTCCCCCAAGTACCATTTTTATAAACACTGACAGCTAAATTTTTGGCAATTTGTTGGCTATAAATTGGGTCTAGTGAATCAAAAACTGGAGCTTTGTCCATCATAAAGACACAAATGATGCGACCACCTCCAGGCTCGCGTCTCAAACAATTGATCAAACCTAAAGTACCGTCACAAGGGTACTCACTATAAAGTACCAAATTATCATGTGGTAACTTTTGTATTTCTTGGACCCAATTGAAATTATCCGAGCTAATCTTTACAAAATTGTGACTCTTAACAGGTTCTAGTTTCTTACAAAGTACCAATTTTTCGCCGCTAGTGGTACTATAAGTCGTGACAGTGACTACATTCGTAATTGGACTAAAATTCACATCTTCGCGGCTTAAAATATAGCCAGTTTTGCTCAAACTGGTTAAAACCTTTTGTAGTACCGTTGAACGTGACAGGATTTTGGTACCCACAATCAGGGATAAGTTACTTTCGTTTGTTAGACTATAATTTTCGATTTTTACACCTGGTACTTCTTCCAAGACATGTTTTGTGGAAATGATCAAGTTGGGGTGCACCACTGGTACGTCCTCTAATGCGTTGTAAATCAAAGGCATTAGAAGGGTTTCAGGTACCACCTCATCAACGATTTCGACCGCTTTGAACAGTTCCTCCATCGTATTTTCGAGAATAATTTGAGTATTTACACGTGTTATGGTACTCAAGTCCATGGTACCACTATTTGGGACAAAAACATACTTTTCGAGTACCGGTTCTAGAATTTGTTTGCGTTTTGAAATAGGACTAGCATAAAGTCCTGAAATTTCAATCCCGCCTGATTTAATCAAGTTATTGTTCTTGTAGGCGTTGATTGGTACCACTTGGCCCACTTGATCAATAATTCGCAAGTGTTCAATTGGGTCAATTACAAGTTTATTAATACCAACAGGAACGTAAAGATCTCTCGTGTCCATTTGGAGGATTTTAATTTGTAACATTGTGTCCATGAACGCAACCCAGTTATTGTCCCATTTGAGTACTCCACAAGTCGCCTCAGTGTTACACTTGACTAGGTTTTTGAACAACCCTCTAAAAACATATTTAGACGAAGTACCACAACCAAGTGACTTACGTGTAGTCGTAACCTCTCAAATGTAACTCTTTGTAGATATCGTACTGATCAAGTACCACCTCTGATTGGTTTTCCACAACTTTAAAGGTACTTTTAAACGGTTTCAAGTCTTGTGGAGCTTGAATTCGTCCCGTTACCACAATGGTATCATTCTCCATTATTTCGAAAAACCCACTTTCACGTTGTATGGAAACCACAAGGTTCAAAAACCCAATTTTTGGTACTATCGTTGCTCGAATAAATTTACAATTTGTGAAAACAACCGGGGCAAGTTTGGCTGAACGTGTTAGATGATTTTCAGCGTAAATCACCCAAATTAGGTACAAATAACCAGTGGCGGGGAATAAATTTCGACCTGGAAACGATTTGACTACTAGTACTACTTCCAGTTTGGACTTACCATCAATTACGTGTCCTTCTATATACTTATCGGCTTCTTCCTCCAAGTTAAATACCACTGAAACTGTTAATTTTTCGGCTTGAATTTTACATTCTGGAATCGGCCATTTGGTCTCATGGTTCCATTTGATCAAAGGCGACAAAAATGGAGTAGTACGCCGGACGGGGAACTTTACCTGGGGGTATAATTGCCATATTTGGGGGTTGTAATTGTTTAGGTACAATCTACGAAAGAAAAACAGTCAAGGTAAAACTTTGAAGGGGTTGTACCGGCCCAAAAACTCCAAAAACTGCTCAGGGTTAGTACCAAAAGGGCCAGAATCTGTGAAATCACACACGAGTGAATGTTTTGGTACTACGTCAAGTCTCTCGAAACCGTTTGACGTTTCCTGAGATTTAATCCGCTCAAGGATTGTCTCAAGGGACGAGTTTTGGTAGTACTGTGATATGAGTTTTGCTTTAGAGCCATCCAAAATCAATTTGGCATCAATTTTTAGTACTTTTAGTACGTCTATAATTCCTAACTGGACGTAGGAAGATAGTAAAGTTGGGTCTTTAACCTGGTTTTTGTATCCTTTTAGTGTTTCGATGATTTGGTCATTGCCCAGAAGAGTACCGATTCTATAACAGTACTTACATTAATAAGCAGTCAATAATTTTTTTTTAATGGTTTAACAACATATTTGTTAAAGTATGTAAATGTCGAGTTAAAATTATTAAAATTAAAATAAAATGTAAAATTTTGAACTTTTTTTCTAGTTAATAAAAAATTATTTAATCCTTCAACAACAAAAAATATATCTCAAAAACTAAAAATCGTGGAGCAAAACCGTTTACTCCCGGAAATTTTGCAATTCGTTTTTCGTATGAATGCATGTACTACTTTTTTTACAGCATTTTTAAAAGTTTGATTTTTGTTAAAATTTTTCAGACTAATACTAGTTTTGGAGAAAATTGAGGAAATTAGGTAAAAAGAAAAAAAAATCATAACTTAAAAATCGTTTTGAATTTAGCGATTTTCTTAACGCCAGTCGATTCCCCGGATTATTTTACGTAGGTTTACGTTAAAATAATTTCATTTTTTCTAATAGTTTTGGCGTAATTAAAAAAATTCAAAACCAAAAATTTTAGTTTTTAGTAAAAAATTCATAACTTAAGTAATTTACGTATTATTCTCGTTTTCGCCAACTTACCTTCGAATCGTCTGTTCAAAGACCGGAAATTTTAAGAAGTACCGCCCCACAGTTTGGTACGACTTATCCATTGGTCCGAATTTAACAAACAGTGGTACTTTTTCAAGTGGGCAGGGCCGTACTGATTCACTCAGAGGCCCCTTTTCGCCTAAAACAACGAATCCTCGGAACGGATGTTCCGAGAATTCGTGTTTGAAAACATGATGAACAAGTGCCACAAATTCAACATCAAAATGTTTGCTTTTGAGTTCGTTCAAAAACCCCCAAACTGCCATTTCCGTCCTTCCACTCACACAAACCAATCGTGGCATGCCATCTGTCTGTGCCACATCCTCCCCCCATCTCTGTACAATCACGTGACAGTTACTTCCACCAAATCCAAAACTGCTAACTCCAGCAATAGCGTTCGGACTGTGGAGGGGCGTTTTTTCGGTTACAACCTTTAACCGGCCATCCACAATTCCGGTTATGTTTTGCTTGACTCGGTTATAGTTGATATTAGGTAGCAAGTAACCCGAGTGCATGCATAAAATAACCTTGATGAGGGAGGAGAGTCCAGAACCGGGCTCCGAATGCCCGATGTTTGATTTAACCGAACCGATGTAGAGCGGTTCGGTACGGTTCTGTGCAAGGATTGTGTCAATTGCGTTCACTTCTTCCACGTCTCCGACACGAGTTGCGGTTCCATGAGCTTCGAAATAGCTCAATTCGTTGGGATTAATCCCACTTTCGGCGTACATCTCTTTGAGGAGTTGGCCTTGGATGGGGGATGAAGGGAAGGTGATTCCCCCTGATTTGAAACCATCGCTGTTTTCTTTGGAGTGGAGGATTTTTGCGTAAATTCGGCGCGCGTTTTTCGATTTTTGCAAAAATAGACAACTCATTGCTTCGGAACGGACGTAACCGTTGGCTTCTTGGTCGAAAACTTTGCATTTGCTGTCAGGGCTTAAAACACCCAAGCTGCGAAAAAAATTTTTTTGATGCTCTTTTCGAAATAATTCAGTTTTCAGGTCGGATTATTTAAAGTTATTATAGCATATTTTGACGAATTTTTGCTCAAAAACAAACTTTTTTTTATTTTGAGACAAAAAAATCTATCACTTTTTATTTATTTTCTGATTTTGTGGTTATTTTTGACTTTTTTTGACACTTTTTCGAAATACTTAAGTTTCTGCTTATAATTTCAATGACAGATAAAGAACTTGTCTGACAATCTGTGGTAATTTGTTGATGCGTCATTTTAATTTTGAGTGACTGTACTACTTTTTTGGGTTTTTACCGGAAAAATTGCACCGTGACGGCAGGATGAAAGGTCAGATGACACGTGGCAACGATGGCATTTTCGCATTGGTCGCTCCTTAGGGCCTTAAGGGCGTGGTCAAGGGCCACTAGACTGCTACTACACGCCGTTTCACAAATGTGGCTTGGGCCCTTCAGTTTGAAAAAATAACTGAGACGATGTGCCACCATACTTCGTAGCAAACTAAAAAACACAAAAATTTTGCACTTAACAAACGAGTGTTAAAATGATCATTTCAGCACTCATTTGAGTATTGAAATGAAAAATATTTAAACACTCATTTTGAGTTTAGTGAAGTACCCAGTCATGGCAAACTGTTGTGGTTCGGTTACTTTGGCAAGAACTTCAACTTCAGAGTCGTTCCAGGAATAACCAACAAAAACTCCCGTTTTGCTCCCTTTCAACTCCTCTGGATGAATTCCAGCGTCCATGATTGCTTCAGTCGTGATTTCCAGGAGTTTCCTCAAACCCAGATAAAGCGTCTGGATCTGGCGATGGTGTATTCCGAAAAATCCCGCATCGAATTTGTCAATGCCCTGAAGAAGGCCGGCTTTGAGTGGCAATTCTGGATGATCGACCTTGAAGCGTTCCTTCGATTCGGTCAACATGTCCTTTTTCTCTTCTAAATTTTCCAAAAATTCCGTCACATTTTCACATTTGGGGAATTTACCCGAAATTCCTGAAACGATTTTGTCATGGAATGGGTGAGGGATTTAGGGGAAGTACCTGAAATCACGACTTGTTCGTCGGGTGGTGCACTCGACAACCACTTTCCATACTCAAAGTCGTACCGATTCATCACGATTGATTAAACCGGACAATTGGAGTCATTTTGCTTTATATAGCTTTTCGATTTGCAGGTGATTGAATTACAGTCAGGTTCAGGGTCAGAATAATTCAAGTGTAATGCAGGAAATGCAAATTTTCAGTATATTTGTTGACGTATTTGTTTTCCATTTATAAAGCGAACGAAAGGTTAAGTGTGACGTAAATTAAAGAAAATGCAATTTTGTAAGAACGAAACATTGCAACACCACGATTTTTGGAAGTTTTGTAGAGAATTTACAAAGCTTTCCAGTTGTTCAAACCTGAAGAGTCTACGACCAACTGGTCCAAAGTTATTAATGTGCCATTCGGGTGCAAAAATCATTTTCTGGATCTGTGAATTACTAGGTAATTTTTCACTTGACTTGGTAATTAATTATCAAAAAACAATCATTTTTATGGCATCTGGTAGAGAATTTCCTGGGCTTTCCAGTGGTCTAAACGCGAAAAGTCTACGATTATCTGGACCAAAGTTATTGCTAAAATTCCTGTCTTATGTAGAAATTTATTTTTAGATCAATGAGTCACTACGCAATTTTTCCCTGACTCGGCAATTAAACATCATAAAACAATGACTTTTACTTCACTTGATAGACAATTTCCCAAGCTTTCCAATGGTATAAACTGCAAGACTCTACAATTACGTGGTCCAAATTTATTGCCATTTTCCAAGCTTAAAAATCTGTTTTTGGTTAATACGTTGCTAAGCAATTTTTTGCCTGACTCGGCTACTAGACATCACAAAGCAATGAGTTTTACTTCATTTGATAGAGAATTTTCCGGGCTTTCCATTGGTATAGACGGTGAAAACGTGCGACCATGTGGGTCAAACTTATTCCTTCCATGTGTTAATTATTTTTTGGACAAATGAATCGCTAAGTAATTTTTTTGTTTTACTCGGCTACTAGATATCCTAAAACAATGGTTTTTACTTCATTGGATTGAGAATTTTTCGGGCTTTCCAATGGTACAAACGGCAAAAACGTGCGACCAAGTAGGCTAAAGTTATTGCCAAATTAATTTCGGGTGTATTGGATCAATGAGTCACTCTTGTATTAACCAGAACGCAGTTATCACTTATTTGTTTAATATACCTGACGAAATTTTGTTTAAACAATGATAAGATAAGTGAGAATTATTCTGTCAACAACGAATTGAAACATTCAGTGCGACATTATTTTGTAATTGTTTTAGTAGTGAGCCAAAATTAGTGTAAAATCAAGTGCCAAAATTGCAGTTTTTCGTCCAGAAATCACCAATGTTGTTACTTATTGTATTCTCACTGATTTTATCGGTGATTTCGGACCCAAACGTTCCACCCTTTTGCGACAAATGTGCGTGTGTTAATGACGATTCCAATCAATTTGTGGTCACTTGTACCAAAGACGTTTCGTCCTTTATGTTTGATAAAGCATCATGGATCGATGCAGCTGATAACAAGCCGTACAGTTATTCCAAAGTTTGGATTCAGAATTCACCGATTCTGACGTTAAAAGAGCAATTTCCAGTCTCAAACCTAATCGAGTTGAGTTTAGCCAACAATTCGATTGTTAGCATTAGCAGTGATGTGTTTAGCAACCTCCAAAACATGCAAATGTTGGACCTGAGTTACAACAACATTGAAATTTTGCATCCTGATGCTTTTAATGTAAGTTGACTTTTTTTACAATTTTTCGTAATTTTTTTTTCAAGGGCCAATATTTGGAAGGTGACTGGAATCCTTTACGATCCTTGGTTAAGCTCTATTTGGCTCATAACAGGATTCATAGTCTTGATAAGGATATTTTCGAGCATGCTGACAGGATTGAACTTTTATCACTGTCTCACAATCCTTTAAAAATCCTAGATCAGTCAACTGCAATAGCAATCACTAGTTTGGTCTATTTGAAAAATTTGGATTTGAGTTATACAGGTTTAAGCAGTCTTCCGGCTGCTTTTTTGCACACTCCAAAAAAATTAATTTTCTTGGATTTGAGCGGAAACCAGTTTACGGGAATTCCCGATACTTTAGGGGATGCACACAGCTTAGAAACGCTTTATTTTAATAATAATCCCATGGTTAATTTGACCAATAAAAAGTAAGTAAGTGACTGCAGATTTATAAGTTTCGAGAAAAAAAACTCAATGTTCATAAAAATCAATTTTTTTTATTTATCAAATTTTTTAAGTTTTAATTTTTTTTACGGCCACATTTTAATCGTAATCAAAAACAACTAAACATTTTTGAACCCAGCGTTTCAAAATCTAGACAATGACATAAATATAAGATGTTTGAGTCGCATTTTTGTTGCGAAAAATGTAAAATTTGTAATATTGTTACTGAAAACATTGTAATATTTGGCTATTTTTTATTTAACAGCCGATACTCAAAAATTTTGGATTTTGGATTTATTGGATAGGTAATTTTTCGGGCTTTCCAGTGGTATCAAAATAAAATGTTTTCTGTCAATGGTTTTAAGTGTTAAATTTATTAATTTATAAAAATCAATTAAAAATTACAACATTTTAGATAAGAAATTTTCTGCGCTTTAAAAGAATTCAATTTTCTTAAGCAATGCAAAGGCCACAAATTTCCTGGCCGACAAAACAATGGGAAATGACTCGGCCAATCCAGCGGTACCACAATAAAAATTCTGCAATTAATAGTTCCGGAGTTATCGACCAAAAACTATGTCACGCATAATTTTTTTTGCAGCGGTTTTCCTGTCATTTCCACTTTGAAATATCTCCACTTGAGTTCGATGCCCAACTTGGTCAATATCAGTAAAGAATCTTTAAGTAATCTTGTTAATTTAACTGAATTTTATTGCTTCAACAACCCCAAATTATCGTACATTGACCGAGACGCGTTTTCGTCACGACGTGACGGTGCCGAATACAAAACTTGGCCACCGATCAAAAAAGTGAGTCAAAAATAATTGAATCAAAACCAGTGTTCATTTATTTTTTTTTAGCTTTTTCTACAAAATAATAAATTAGCTTCGATGGATATGGAAGTTGTTTTGAATTGGAAGGATTTGGTTGCGCTTGATTTAACAGAAAACGCGTGGACGTGTGAGTGCGAAAATCAATGGATGATTGACGAATTGATGCCCATTTATTTGCAACTGGACGAGAATAAGGCCAAAGCACTTAAGTAATAAAAAAATTTAAATAACGCTTTTTTCTAAAATTATTTATTCGGTTAATAAAGATGAATGACTGTTGAACGAGTGATATGAGTGATAATGATTGCCTGACAAATGAATCATAAATAACTGATGAATGATTGATGACTGACTGTTGAATGACTGATGAAATGATAAATGATTGCCGAAAGAATTAAGAATGACTGAAAAATGATTGATGAATGACTGATAATATCGATAATCGACAGAAAACTATATAATGAATAACTGAGTTGTTATCAATTGATAAATGATTTTGAATCAACTGAAGATTGATAATCGTCTGATGAATAACTGACTGGTTGTTAACTGATGACTGTTTAATGATTGACTGATAAAATCACTCTACTGATTGATGAATGATGTATGGCCTACAAGTAAATGACTGATGTGTGACCAAAAATTAAAATATTAAGTTATAATAATTGACTGATAAATGGATAATGATAGACTGATGAATGACTATTGACTGACTGTTAAATGACTGTTGAAATGATAAATGATTGTTGATCTAGTGATAAATGCTTGATGATCGACTGCTGAATGATATCACGACTGATAATCGACTAATCAATAATTGTTGATAAATAATTAAATTAAAAAATATATAATTTTAGTTTTTATTTTCTGTATATTTAATACAAAGCTCTTATAAAAAAAATTTAGGTGTGAGGCCCCAATCGAGATGGCTTCCCTGACATTCTACGACGTTTATCAGAAACAAACAACGATGCGATGTCTTGACTTATACGGTCATAGACCCGAACGAGACGGCGTTCTATTGGTTGGAATTTTGGCTGGTGTTTTAATCACAATACCATTGGTATTGTTCATAATTTACGCTTATCAGAGACACTGGTTTGGATTATTTGATAATTCACCGGCTGGTTTTTCACGCCAGTTTTACAAACGAAGCGTTTCGACATCAGAAGACGCTTATCTTTAATTATTTGTTTAGTTTTTTTTTAATAAAATTAAATTAAATTTAGCCCTTTCATCATTGCCCTAATCCCCACTAATAAATCTAATAAATGGCAACGTTGTAGTAGTGAGAGGACGTGTCATAGAAACGTAATAAAATCAGTGTCTGAAGGCACGACATGAATGGATGTAACCCGAGTAACCTCATAGGCGAACAATCGACGGCCGTCAAGGGTGGCTTGATTTTACAATCCCCAATTAAGGAGACGTACGGAAGCGATTACGACCGGCCGTATAATCACGATAATAATATTTGCTCCACGATAAATACAAGAGAGTGTATTTGTTATTCGATTAAACGGAGCGTTTCAGCCGAAAAATTTCATTAGGCTTGTTACGGCGCTCAATTAAAGGGCGGTACATTCCAAAAAAAAAACAAAATAAAATGGTCAAATATCTTTATTCATACATAATTTCCAAGTAATGAAAAAAATATTAAACACTTTTCTTCTATTTTATTTTATTTGTATTTTTTCCTATTGAACTTTCTGTTGTACCCGTTTACACAACTTCTGGGTCACCCTGTATTATTATATTTTTTAATAAACTTTGAGCATTCTTTTTGGAAGGACTATTAAAATCGCTTGGTTTTATCCATCGGCTGCTTGATTAATGATTGCCTGTTTCCTGTTCGCATACAAAGTCGAGTGTTGTTCTCAAGTTCTATTCAAAAGTGACATCTCTGTAGTGTTTTTCTTTTCCTTTCCTCTACATACGTAATGATGTAGCCGCCGCATGAGGGTCGAGAGTGCTTTCGACGATCCTGTCACGATCTAAAATCCGGAGCTTTTCACAATTTTACCCTCTCGCTTGTTGTTCATTAGAAGAGTGGATGCAATTATTTTTTAAACGAAATTTAATAGCACAAAGAGGGCCATGAGAGACGTGTCATATCTCGCCAATCATCGTGTGATTTTATATTTATCGACTCTCTCTCTAAGTACGTATACTTTTTCAATAGACTGTACGCCGCAAATTGCTCGTAACGAATGCTATTCTCCCATAATTTTTCCAATAATGTTCAATTTATGATGTGCTGAAGAGAGAGAAGGGGAAAAATACAAAATGGAAGCGGCTTTTAGGTAATCGATACGTCTACCTTTTCGCGACGAGACAACAAAACGCGAAAAATTATTTAATTTTTAAAAAACGCGCCTTTTTTAACCAATCGCTATCAGTGTTAATTAACCAACCAATCAAATTCGGCTTTCTATCGCCGGATTGGCCAAATTGGGGTCACGTGGTGCATTTCCATAGATACAAACCTGTTTATAATGTCACGTGACACTGCCTCAGTTACGATGATTTGTTAAAAATACTTTTATGTAGCACAGGTAATTTTTGTGTTTTTTTTTTGTTATATCTACCTATAGGTATTTTTTTTAATAAGTTGGCTACTTTGTTTGATCAATCTTTGATCTTTGGTAACTATGGTTGTAGGGAGCGTTAAATAAAATGCAGATTAGTTTCAGTAACGTGATATTTTATTTGACTCAAAAAAAATTCCTAAATTGCATAACACGTCTGGTAAATTAGCGGCCTTTTCGTTGACATTTGCTGACATTTCGGTCGCTATTCTGCGGTGGCCACTAGACGATTAACCTTTCGTTATCCCTTCGAAACAAGCGAAAATCGTATATCCTTGGCAGCAGCAAAAAAAAACAAAACACACACACACATTGAATTTCTCAGTCGACTAGAGTCGAAACTTTCTTCCGATAATACACCGCATATTGTCAGCTAAATGCCCAATTTGTACGTGAATATGCGGATCAGTGCCGTAAATACGCTCCGAATCGAGATTGGGCATCGACATCATCTAGTCGGCTGTAAAGGCGCGCCATTGGTTGCCGCAGATACGCCCCGATTGTGGGTTGTCATGGCGACGTAATCTCAGGTTTAACGCACCTTAATGGGGGGGTGAGGGATGTTAGCGAGGGTGAAGCAAAATATTTAACTTCCGGTCGAAACAATGAATTGAGAGCAGGGCGGGTGATGCCAACTTGAAAAAAAAACAAAATCAAGTTTTTTTAATTATTAATACTTACCTAATCATGTTTTTCTGGTCAAAGACGCATAAATTTAATGCAGTCTTTTCAAATTTTTAACTTTTAATAGTAATATTAATAATAATAATCACAATAAATCACACAATCTGAAAAAACAAAACTTAAAAATTCGAAGCAATTTTAAATTATTTTTGTCTATAAAACTGTTTTTCTTTGACTTATGGCGTAATTTTTATATCATTTTTTTTGTTTTTTACCTAATAAGTACAGTCAGTGACAAAAATAGTGTCTTTTTGTTGATATAAGACGTTTAATACCAATTTTTTTGTGTTTTTTCATACAAGGTGCGAGTTTGCTAAAGGCATCTTTCACCAATGTCTCAAAAACTAATACTAATCACATCATATTCAGCGCTTGCTGTGAAATACGTACCTAATGGTTTTCTCTGAGTACCTATGTAAATTTTAAGAATTTGAAATTAATAAATTATTAAGCTATAAAAACATTAAAATTAAAATAAGTATATGCTATGTCAATTTTTCTTTCTATATTTTTTTTAAATTTAAACAAAAGTTATTAAAATACGGTGTGGGTACTGTCATTTGCAAAAGTAGTGTCGTGTTTAAGTTATAAAACGTCAGGTTAACAGATTATGTTTTATTTAGGTAGTAATTTCGGGATAACTTTTTTTTACAAAGAGATTAACATAAAAATTATTAATATGATTATTAAAATCATATACAAGGTGTTTTTTTTTCGGGATCTCTCAGTTATTATCAGAGATACGAGGTCTGTTAAGTTAGGGCGAAATTTTACCTGAAAGAAAATTGAATGTATCATTTTTGGTTTTGAATTATTAAGAAAAATCAAAAATTTGTAATTTTCGTTTTTATTTTTTTTATGGGAAAACTAAGAGAACTAGACGTTTTTAACTAGGATGTTCTTCAGGCACTTTGTTGCGAAGAATCTAAATCTGTCATCGTATTTTCCAAAGCATTCTTGATGTCAGAGTTACATTTCTCAACTTTGTTTTTTCTTACGGAAGCCATATTCGTTTTTTGTATTTTTGAGAAGTGTTTTTATTCCTGATTACAACGATGTATCACATGATATAATCGAATCTTACATGCTGTTAAAAATTAAGAAAAACGTTTTTGGAAAGAGTGCTTTGGAAAAAACGCCAAACAAACTAGATTTTGGAGGTTTAATTAAATTTGGATCTGGAAGATTTACATTTTTCCCAAGCTATTATTCGTAGGTATTTGATTATTTAACAATAATTTTTGCGTTGTCTTTGGGAATGTGCAATAAAGACGCATTCGAGGCAATTTGCGTGCAAGCTCCCCTCGCCCTTCCCTCCCCTACAATAGCAATAGCAGGCCGTAATTAACTTAGAACGGAACACAATTAGCTCCAATCAATCTCATCACCCTGGGTATTATCCCTCGATGATGGTGTAGATAGATATAAGGGCGGTTTTACTCGAAACTGATTTCCGGGTCGCGAAGGCGGGCTTCCGGACACGTCCCCGGAGCTTTAGCAGCTCCAGAACAGATTGTGATCGTTTGTCGTTTCGGATGGAGTCAACTACTCACAATGAACAACAACAACAACAACAATAAGAAAGAGTTTGAATCGCAACATCAACACAACCGAACTTCGTTTCTCATCGAGGACATCCTCTACAGACAGAAGGAGGAGGAGGACGAGAACAAGGTGGTGTTTCAGCAGCCAAAGCGACAACATCATCAGGAAAAAAGTGCATACGGGTACTTTCAGCCGGTGCAAAACGGTGGATGTGCAGTGCAAGGCTTCCAGACGCCGGAGAGTAATGGGTACATCCAGGTCATGGGTGCGCTGGGTGCCTATCTGGGCACGCCGTACAAGACCATGACGGATCCCTACTTTTTAACACAAGGTAAATGCCACAAAAGTACTTCATAAATTATTGTCTGCGACAATTTGTAACCAATAACTCTTGGTCAAAACTCTTCAAAAAAGTGAAACTATTTTGAATGCCAGATGTAAAATGATCTGGGGAGTCAACTGACGTCGAGAAAATGACCAAATTCCTAGTAGTTTTTTAGTTATATATTTTTTTAAATTTTACCAATTTTTGCATTTATCTGCAATTTGCTCGAAAACTATTAGTCAGAGGACAGTTACCTTTTTTGAAAAAGATACATAATTTAAAGAGCTTTCCAACGGGGTTATAGGGTTATCTCTAACAGTTCTGCAGTTATTGCTCGATAAATGTACCGACTACCCGAAATCGACCAAAATCGCGATAAAAATTGGAAAAAATGGAAACATCAAAAAATCGATCAAATGGACTTTTTTAAACTTTTAACAACTCTAGTGGGTTGTAAAAGCATAGAAAAATTTATAAAACTTTGCTAGATATGTTGAAAAAAAAGTGAAGGTAAGTACTTTGATATTTTCCATAACATTTTCAATTTTTAATCGCCTATACGGCCAAACTAAAGGAGCTAGGAGATAACGGTTTTTTCCATCGTAAAGAGCATATCAAAATCTATAAGATAGAATAGGTTTCATTTGATTTTGAGACACTTTAAAAATTGACCGATTTAACTTTAACTTTTTTTCATTTTTTTATTTACGCCTAAACTATTCGAAAAAGTGGAACTGTTTTGATCCATACCTATGCAAAATGATCCGGGGAATCGATTGGCATCGAGAAAATTGCCAAATTCCCAACAGTTTTTTAGTTATGAAATTTTTAAAATTTTACCAAATTTTGCATTTGTCTCCAATTTGCTCGAAAACTATTGGTCGGAGAACAATAATTTTTTTTGAAAAAAATAGATAATTTATAGAGCTTTCCAACTATAATACACTTAATGGGGTTATCTCTGATAGTTCCGGAGCTATTGCTCGACAAAAGTTCCGGGTACCCAAAATCGACCAAAACTGCGACGAAAATTGAAAAAATCAAACATCTAAAAATCGAACATATGGACTTTTTGTGGACTAAAAACAACTTTTGTGGGTTGTTAAGACATAAAGAAGTCCATAAAAATTTACTGGAGTGAGTTTAAAAAAAATTGTTTTTTCATCACTTTGAAAGTAAGTGTATTACTCAGGAAATTTGAGCAAAAAAATTGAAAATTTTAAATCTCGTAAAAAGTTGGTGTAATACAGAAAAAAAGCCGCTGAATTCAATGGAACAAACCGCATTGCTCTACGACTTTTAGTTTTCGAGTTATGAATTTTTTTGTTGAATAAAATTTTCCACTATAAGAAATACTTATCTTAATTTTTTACAAAAAATTTTAAAACTTTAGATTTCGTTATATGTTGGTATAATACAGAAAAAAAGCCGCTGAATCCAATGGAACAAACCGCATTGCTCTGCGACCTTTAGTTTTCGAGTTATGAATTTTTTTATTGAATAAAATTTTCCACTATGACAAAATAGCTACCCTAAATTTAGGCAAGAAATTTTAAATTTTTAATTCTTGTGAAAAATTGATATAATATGTAAAATGAGCCGTAGAATTCAATGGAACAAACCGCAGTGCTCTACGACTTTTAGTTTTTTTGTTATGATTTTTTTTTAGTGAAAAACTTTGATCGCCTCTGTAGCTGGAACGCTGGAGCGACTCCTGGTTTGGACGAAAAAATAAATAAAATTAAGCGCTATCAGATGGATTCATTACTTTAATTTTGATTTTAGTTTGTTGTAGACGGAACACTATGTATACCTATCTTATTTGAACAAGCCCACTAAAAAACTTTAATTTATTTTAGTTTTAATTATTAGAAATGTCAATGACTGATGCTTCTTTGTTTAAACTTGTGACTATAACTAACATTAACATAATTATTTAGGTCACGTGACAGAACCACCATTTCAATAAATCGGCACAAAATATACGGTATTTCCTAAGTTTCATTTTGTTGTATTATACAGGATGTCCATTTATCGAGCTCTACCATAAGGATCTCAGTTGTTATAAGAGATACGAGATCGGTTAAATTAGGGCAAAGTTGCGAATTTTTATGCTAAACAATTATCTACTAGAAAATTTAATGTGCCATTTTTAATTTTTGAATTATTAAAAAAAATAATTTATTTTAAATTTAAAAGATTAGGTTTTTTCGTTCACGTGATTAGATTATTGGTTGAATTAAACTATTTTTGAGGCATTCCTTTTCATCACGCCCTTTTCGGCACCTCAACGAGCGAAATTTCTCTCAACGCTCTCAAACACTGTCGTCGTCGGAAAGCGCGGACTGTCTTCAGCGACCCTCAACTCACAGGTGTGTAATTTCCACAACCTCAAAACCTCAGAAGTATGTAAAATGTGTAATAAAGGTTTAGAAAAACGTTTCTCATCTCAACGTTATCTTTCAACCCCTGAAAGAGTTGAATTAGCGAGTGCTTTAAGCCTCAGCGAAACACAAGTCAAGACTTGGTTCCAGAACCGACGGATGAAACACAAGAAACAGATGCGAAAACTACAGGAAGAGAAAGCCACAACGAGTGGAAACACCACCGAGAAAACTCAAAGAAGCGGTAAGTTTTATTAAGAAAAAAAACTCGAGTGCAAACGCGTATTGATTGAGGACGACACCTCAAATTCCCCTTTTCCCCCACCTTAAACATCAATTAAGGCAAGTTCACGGCGTAATGAAGTAAATTAGTGTAAGATGTCGCTAAGATCGTGCCCACTTAAGAAACAAAATTACATAATAAAGTTCCGACAAGTTTAGTTTAAAAGCAGGCATCAAGCAAGCGATGGACGGACAAAAATCGTAATTCGACTTAATTGACGTTTAGACGTCACCGCATTTAATGACGTCCCTAGACGACTAGATTTAGGATTTAATCGGCTTGTTTTGCGAAATATGAAACCATCACATTGTGAGTGAGGCGGAGGATGACGATGGGAAAGAAAAATGTTGTGCTTCAACGATAAATTCATTAAGTAATTTGATATTTATAGTCTTTTCAAGGCGGACCCGGCGCCATCTTAATGCAAATTACGAGGCTAACTTGATTAATTTGAGTTTAAGATGGTGGGCGGGGCTTGAGGTCGGTCACTTGATGCGACCAACTTGAAACTAAAGCAAAAAATTACATTAACTAAGTTTGTGAAACGAAATGAAACGAAGACACTTTCTTTTACAAAAAAATAAGTAAAACTTAGTAACAATTAAAAATAGGAACACATAATTTTATTGTGAACTAATACAGTTACTTTTGATTGTTTTTGTAATTGGAAACAAACTTTTATTTCCTGTTATCCTTATTTAACCCTCTTGTGGGTATAATTTCCACAAATAGAAAATTTTGTATTTAACTCCTTTGGAGGTGGAATTTCTGAAAATTTTGAATTACACGACTACGGATAACTAAAAGTAAGGATATGAAACAACATACAAATAAAATGTCCCCGTCCCCGATAGTTCCGTTAATGGCGCCAGAGGCGCAGTTTTACCGTTTTCAGAGCAATAAATTTATAAAAATAGTTGTAATTAAATAACGGTTAGCACGAAGCGAATAAAAAATGCAGGCACATAGAGCATTAAATTCTCAATAATAGGAGATAAAAATTGTGCAAAAATTATATCGTAAACTACATTTAAAAAAAATTCCAAGTTTTACCAATTTGCACTCGGCCCCATCTTTTTCAAAACGCTGCGAATACGGTTACAGATACAAGAAAAATGTCAGGAAGAAAGTTGTAGAAAATTAAATTTCCTACAAAAAAGTCCGCGAGACCATATTCCGATCTTCAACCATTTAGGCCCTAAAGTCATTCAAAGACGCCCAAGCGATGGATTTCCATCATTTTGAAGGTGGTCTAATATTGGAAAATAAATTTATATCTAAATCGTTGAAGATAGATATATGTTGTCGCGGACTTTTTTGCAGTAAATTTAATTCTATACAACTTTGTACGTCACACTTTTTTTTGTATCATGGCCTACTATCAAGAAAAAGCGAAATTATTTAATATTATTATTTAATATTAATATTATTAATTATTTTTTAATATTTAAATATAATGTATTACATAAACAAATTCACTGATACACACATTATATTTTACCGAAATTTTATTTTATTTTTTGATCTTTTTTTTAATAATAGATAATTAAAAGACCTTTTCAATGATAATTAACTTAGTAGAGTAAAATTTCCCGCAGAGCTTGGGGCCGATTTTCCTGGAAAGTCTCTGACAAGCTCCGATTTGAGCGACTGTGAGAGCGACATCGACATCGTCGGCGATGCCAAAAACCTCCCCTATTCATACAAGGGAGCTTAAATCCACCACTAGTTTCCCTAATTTAAATTTAACATTTTTTTTGTAAATAACTTGAGTTCGTCTAGCAACCAATAACACACAGGGTTTAGTGTAGAAGTGTCTCGTGTACATATTTTTGTTAATAAAAATGTTAGTTTACTGGTGTTTATTTGTTCCAACCCTTCAATGCGCCCCTTTATTTGATTAATAAAGGGAGAAGCACAATGGTCGTGTTTTTGTTGATCATCAAATCAAAGAGACACGGCGTGTGTCTTATCCATTCACACCTTTATTAAATTTTTTCCGTCTCTATTAATAAAACATGAGACAAATTCAGGTCAGATTTGAATCACAAATCGGGCTTCTTTATTTAAAAACTAGTGCATTTCCGCGAACTATCATTTCGAGAAAAAAAATGTTAGAAATTGTTTGGAAAAACGTTTTTTCCTTCATTCTGTACCATTATCTCGCCTTCCATGGGCTGTTTTATCTCGTGACAGGACACACCCATTGGGCCACTTTCGCCTTCAGTAAGTACCATAACTTGTAGCTTTTTTATTTTTAATAAAAAAATACATAATTTATTTTCTTTTCACTAATTCAATGGTAGATTTGTTTTTGGCCCAATTGTCCAATCTGGGTACCATCTCAGGGGCCCATCGTTTATGGACCCATCGTTCGTACCAAGCCCAACTACCATTAAAACTTTTCCTCATGTTTTGTAATAACATAAGCAACCAAAACTCCATTTATGATTGGGTTAGAGACCACCGAGTTCACCACAAGTTTAGTGACACTGATGCCGACCCTCACAACATCAAGCGTGGCTTTTTTTTCGCCCATATGGGTTGGTTAATGGTTAGGAAGCACCCAGAAGTTACCATCAAAGGACAAACTTTGGATTTTAGCGACATAGATAGCGACAAATTAATACAATTCCAACGAAAATATTTCAAGTTTTTGGCGTTTTTTTGCTCCATTTTCCTACCAGTTGTAGTACCATGGTACTACTGGGGTGAGAACTGGTACGTTTCCTTGTGTATCACTTTTGTGCGCTATGTTGGTACTTTGCATGGTACCTGGTTGGTTAATAGTGCCGCCCATGTCTATGGTACCCGGCCTTACGACAGGTATCATCTTATATGGTAGTACCAAAAGTATTTTTACCATTTTAGTGACATTAAACCGACGGAGAATCCAATCGTGGCTTATATTACCATGGGTGAGGGTTGGCATAACTACCATCACACCTTCCCATGGGACTACCGAGCTTCAGAATTTGACAGTTTCAATGGCAATGTCAATACAGTATTTATCAATTTTATGGCAAAAGTTGGACTAGCCCATGGTTTAAAAACGGCATCACTTAGTCTGATCCAGCGAAAAAAACTGAAAAGTACCAATAGTACTACGAATAAAAAACAATTGCAAAAATAAATTTCTTATTTATTTAATTTAACAATTCACCTAACATTAAAAAAACTAACAATCACATCGGTTTGAAACGCGATGGTTTGGCAAAAACATAAGAAAATTCGAAGTGGTACCGTTGCCTTGTAGGCACGATGTGACCATGAACGATGGGCTCCTGATGTTATGCCTTGACCAGCAAGTACCGAAAGTACTATTGCTGTAAGGTTTTGTCTTCTTGGATTTTTTGTTGGTACTACTTACCCCAAAGTACTGTCTTGACGTGGATTTGGAGGGTGCAAAGGTGGTAAAGGCCATTCAAGGCCATAAGGTGGTACAAGAGGAATAAAATTACGTTCTTGTAAACGATTAACATTTTGATAGTGACAATTCAATGCAAGTGTCTTTATTTTATAAGTTCAATGATTTGAATTACAAATTTATAGAACGGTACTATTTGCATACAGACAACACGGAACGAATACAATTTGTGTCATTTTTCTAGTTTTGGTAAACCATAGTGTTTAAGTACGTGTAGAAAGAGAGAGCCGTCTTAAAAATCTGAAAAACAATATTAAGGTAGTACCACTATAGTCTACCAGAAATAAGCAAGTCTTTCACATTTTTGTGAACTTTTAGGTACTTTACTAGATTTTTCTTCAATTTTAATACGTTATTTTAAAGAGCAGGTAATTTTACGGTAGTAGTACCGCACATTTTAGGTGGTACCTTTGTAAAAGTCTCCATCTTGATCCAAACCAGCCCAAGTCCGTTAAAAACTACCTTTTTCTGTGACCTGACAATAACCAACGCAATATCTCTCCTAGTACCACAATTAAAGTCGTACCAAGGTGCCTTGTAAACTGCATTACCAACATTTTCGGACTGGAACCATAAATTATTTTGGTACCATCATTTCAATCCGACTCACACTTTCGGAAATCAACTGTGCCGTGAAACAATAAATTCCAGTCTCAATGATTTGCATAATAAAATAGGTCAAACACTTGATTTTGTTCAAAAGACCAAACTCTCTGGAAATTGATATGAAAAATTGGACGAGTTGTAGAAAAAATTACGGCTGCGATGTTATGAAGAGCTGCATACAGGACGTAGCAATGGCCACTAGATACTGAGTCAGGAAAATTCCGCTCGACATTCGATTGATATTTTGGCAATAATTGATCAGAAAATTGTGATAATCGACCAGTTTGCGGAATTCGTGACGCACCCGTTTCGAATCCATCTTCAGGTCGATTGTCTCAAACTTGTGAGCGAGCAGTTTAAACTGAATGGAAACTGGAGTTGTGATTGAAAAAAACAAAGTATCGACACCCCAAATACTTGACATAATGCCTGGTGTGATTGTCATGAAAATGACAAAAAAAATATAGTATGTGCCTCGTGGTACGTACATAAAAACTGGCAATTGTCCCGTGATTATGGGCTGTATCAGAAAACTGATCACAACCAAGAGACTATAACCCAAATAGGACTTAATTATAGTCAAACTTTTTGTTAAAATTCTGACACATTTTTGACGCACTGTCATTTCAAAAGTGTCAATTGGCCAAAATTTTGACCGCTCTTGAATCAACATAGCTAGAGTGTCTTTATGCAAATGCAAATTCACATATTTGCTAGCAATCTGCAAAAATAGTCAAAAAGAAATCAAAAATTGTCAAATCACTCACATGAAGATATAGCACAATTGTCAAAATACTGTCAATCGTGTAGTAGATATTTTCGTACGAGAGGTAAATCTGCGTGATTGCGAGACCTAAAATTGTGCCAAAGCCCGCAAAATTGTACAAAAATAAAAATTTCGCTACTAAACGATCATTTTGGGGGTGTAAACCCCCGAGAGATATCCATTTAAAGGGGTAGAAAGTCAAACGCTCCCAAGCGTCCAACATTTTACTTTACACTGATTGTGCGATGAAATTTTCAAGTCTGTTATTAAGGATCAGGATTTAGGGGTGGGTTAGAACGCCCCTTTAGTCGAGGGGTGATTTATAATAGATGAGGTGCAACCTGTGCACGAAACGACCTTGAACTAAAAATCAATTGAAAAAAGGCTCAAATTGCTTTATTACAACACTTATTACAACCTCAGCAAGCACACAGCCCTAATTTAAAGTTATACATATGCAAAAACTAAATAGTTGTAACGTTGTTATTTGGTTGTCTAATTTTAGTTCTTTTCAAATGCTACCATCGTGTTCAAATAACTATAAAACGACAGCGCGGTTTTGAAAATCTACAAAACTTAGTCAATATTTACAAAAATCGTGTTTTTTTTTGTACCTGTGTGAACGTTTTCAAGTTAATTGCAACCAAACCAAGTCCGTTAAAAACCACCTTTTTCTGCGTCTTGGCAATAACCAAAACGACCGATTTTCGTGGTACTTTGTACCACTGTGAATTATACACAGCGATGCCAACTTTTTCGGCCTAAAACCATCAATTTATAAAAAAAAACACCAAAAAAAATTTACAGCATCAGAAATCATTTCGGCATTGAAGCAATAAATCGCAGTTTCGATCACTTCGCCAAAACAATAACCCAAACATTTTAGTTTGTTGGGGAGTAAAAATTCCCTAAGGAAAAAAATTAGTTTTTTTACAACTTTGGTACTAGTGGTACTTTTGCGAAACTATAAACAACTGCATGCAGATTATGGCCGTGGCTACGATCACTTGATTGAGGAAGATCGGTTCAATGTATTTGTTCAAGTCGTTGCAATATCTGAAAAAAAGCGTACCACAGGAAGCAACAAACGGACCAATGCTTTGCTCACTTTATTAGAAAATTGTGATAATCGACGAGTTTTTTCAACTGTTGGGGTTTGAACTTTTCGAATTTGTGTGCTAGTAATTGAAATTGTATAATAACGGGAACACAAAGTGAGCAAAAAATTAAATCAGAACCGTAGATACTTCCAATTATGACCGGAATCAAGTACCAGTAGACTGAATTGATGTAATGGAACCAACCAGACGGTACGTACACACGTACCGGTAAATCCCCTGTTAGAATCGGTTGTAGAAAAAAATTCATTATTACTAGAAACGTAACGATTATAAAATAGCGAATAAATTTCGTTGTGTTGGTCAAAATCTGGTCAAATTTTTTGGCGAGTTTTGGTTCAACATTATCAATAGGCCAGAATTGTTTTTGGCGTTCTAGCAGCTCTTTCAGTGTTTTTTTCTTGAAGAAAAGTGTCGGGTATTTACCCAATAACTGGAAAAAACAGTCAAGTGTGAAAAAAAATCTGTTACTTACATGAATGTAGAGAAAGACAGTTTGTAAGTTTTCGATCGCTTCAAAAACATTACTATCGTAAGTTTTGGAAATTCCAATAATGGCAAGCGTTAAAATCGCCAAAAAACACGAATAATTCACCACAAAATAAACATTAAGAAGCTTATTGTTTGAGTTTGGGTGCAAACCACAAACTTTGAGCAATTTAAGAGAATAATAACTCGGATCGTTCATTTTTCACTGCGCCTAGCCACCTATTCGATTTATTTAAATACTGAACGCTGTACAATTAATTAAATTTTAAAATAAGTGAAATTACAAAGCACTGAAATTAATTACAAAGCCGCTAAGTTTAATTATTTAGGTATGTGTGGTCGCTTTAATTAATTTAATACAACGTTGTGGAGATAACTGTAGAATGAGAGGGCGGTTTTAAAAATCTGGAAACGATTTTTATGCACGGAAATTCTCATATCAAGTGGAAACCTGAGTGAAAGTTTTCAAATTGATCCAAACGAAACCAAAACCGCTGAAAACTATGCGATTCTGCGAACGCGCAATTATGAGAGTTATGGCGTGTCGTACTTCGGGATCGTCTGATTCGTACCAGAGGGAGTCGTAAGCCGCATTTCCGACGTCTTCGGACTGAAAAAAGCATTAAAACACTTATTTTAGGATTGCAATGGTCATTAGAACAAAAAATACCGAAAAAATTTTTGGCGTTTTTTGAGTAGTACTTACCGCATCTGAGATTAATTCAGCATTGAAGCAAAAAATAGCAGTTTCGATAATTTCCATAAAGGAATACCCGACACATTTAATTTTATTTGGCAGTTTAAACCCTCTACAAAAAATTTTAAGTGGTAGTACTTTTGGTGCACGTCGTACTTTTGTGACACTACAAACAGTTGGACACAAATAATTCCAACCGAAAGCAGAAACTGGTTGAGAAAAATGCCGTTATTGAACTTATTCATTTCGTTACAATACTCAAACAAAAAATTCTGGTGGTCTACTAGCTCTTTCAAATTTTTTTTGAAAATTTTCCTACTCTTTTGATTATTAAGTTTGGTGTTTTCGATTTTCCAGTTTTGTATTTTCCGTGCCAAAAGTCGAAATTGCACAATAACTGGAACACTTATTGCGCAAAAAAGTGCATCTGAACCGTAAATACTGGCAACAATGCATGGTGCCAAAGGCCAGAACCCAAAATGGATGTAGTAGTACCACCCATCTGGTACGTAAACACTGACTGGCAAATCGCCATGGGTGAGGTATGGTTGCATGTAGAAGCTGAAAACCACACAGCTGGTGCAAAACATGAAGGTGTTGACGAACTTGGAGGTTTTTTTGAGCAGTTGTTGGAACTGCTCGATGGTACTTAAGTCGAACGTCTCCAATTGGAGGAAATGGGTGCGTTGGGCAAGGAGATGGGACAGGATGGGTTTGCTGTAGAACAAGACGAAGTGTTTGCCTAAAATCTGAGCCAATGGTTGGTTTTTGGTACCACTTGGTACTCACATGTATGTAAATAAAGGTACTTTGGAGACATTCAACCACTGTGTTAATATCGTTGTCTAAAGCGCCGAAAATTGCACCAATGGTTGCCAAAACTATAACAGCAGACACAATAGTACAGTTCATCCAGAAAAAAAAGACCAAAAATGGGGTGACTTTAACGTCCGGGTGCACACCAGCTGCTTTAAAAATTTTCAAAATATAGTAAGTTGGGTCTAGTTGTTTATTCGACCTGAAAAATGACTCGTATCAGACGTTATGACCGTTGTGACTCACATTTTGTGGACGTCTAACAACAAGAGTGAAGAAAATAAGTCAAGAACTGTAATTATTGTGACAGCTATGTGTGTAATTAAGTGATCGATAGTGACATCCGTGTGTTGTTTCAATTATTTAGCATTTTTTCATCCACTGTGACCGTATTTAAGTAACTGGTGAAGGAGAGAGTGGCTTTAAAAACCTACAATTGTGTTAATTACCCGAAAAAAAATTGAAATTTGTTACTTGTGTGAACGTCATCATATTGATTCGGACCAGTCCGTAGCCACTGAAAGTGACTTTTTTTTGGGCTCGTACGATAATTAAGATCAAACTTCGGCGAATTTTGCTTTCGGATTCGTACCATAATGAGTCGTAAGCTGCTTTACCGACGTTCTCTGACTAAAAATAATAATAAAAAATTTTTTTGGGTACGGTCCTGGACTTTGGGGGTGCCCCAAAGAAATCTGGTTGAATTTTGCTTTGTTTGTTATGCAAGTGGGCAAAAAATTGGGCTTTAATTGGCAAGAATAAGAGAGTTATTGAGGTGGGGTCAATTTTGTGCCCACCCTGTATGCAATAAAAAAATCAGATTAAAAATATTATTTAAATAAACGATAAAAACAATTACCAAAATTTTATAAAAAATAACTCACAGCGTCTGAGATTAGTTCACAATTGTAGCAAAAGATGGCAGTATCCAAAAACTGACTCACGATAAAACCTGCATACTTGATTTTATCTACGAACGGATAATCGCTAAAAATGCAAAATTAAAAACAATTACCAAATTGTAGCATATTATTACTTTGCAGCGATAAAAATCAAAATACAACAAACTGAAATCGTGATAAAAAACTCAAAAAGTAGCACCCCGTTCGAATACCGATTAATTCTCGTGCAATAATCAATCAGAAAGTTATGATAATCGACCAAATGTTTCAAATCACGTTGAAACTTTTCGCTTTTGAAGTCCAAATTTTGGATACGATGAGCCAAAAGTTTGAACTGAATTGTGACTGGAATACAAATAGCGCAAAACATCGAAGTGACTCCGTAAACACTGACGAACAAAGGCGGTGTCATGTACCAATAAACCAAATACAAGTAGTAAAACCACCCTTCAGGCACGTAGATTTTCATTTGGAGTTCGTGGAAAATAAACGGCTGGACATAAAAAACTGCGGCTAAAACTATGGCATAATTTTTGTAATTTCGGATAAAATTCGAGCTTGTGTGCATTATTTTGGCACAATCGGTGCGAATTTGGCCCTCAAAGTGCTCCAAAAGCCAGAAGTTTGAGCGCTTTTCCAACAGCCAGGCAAGGGATGGTTTATTGCGATAATTGACGACGTAGCGAAAGAGTGTCTAAAACCAGAAATGCAAGCTTTTTTTCAACATTTATTGATTAAAAATTATTTGACTGGCGTATACCGGATGTTTCAGCTTGATATTCGTACGCTTGTAACTTTTTTATTTTTAAAATATTCTTAAATAAATTGACGAAGTATACCAAAAAATTTGTACTTGAGCCTAAATTAAAAAATGTTTATAATAATTATTGTGATAAAATAATATATATTTTGTACTTTTTATTTTTTTTATATTTATATTTATCACATATTTATATTTTTCATCATTTTTCAAAAAAAAACTACACTGTAACACCCTGTATTTAAACTTAGCCAAACTTACCAAGGTCATGAACAAAACTGAAGACAGCGCTTCAATAGCGCGATAAATGTCGCACTTGACTGAAACGCCAACTTCCAAAATTGCCAAAAATAGTAGAAAAATGAAAAAGAATAAATTGAGATAGTGGTGGTAGAAAAATTTGACAATTTTCAGCTTGGTATAAGGGTGCAAGCCGGCGCTTTTCAGCATCAGTTCGGGGTAGAATGAGAGGGTTTCGGGCCTGAAAAATTGTTTCAGTTTACATGGAAGTGACTTAGTTTAAATTGAGCACATTTTATTGACTGTTGTGTTTGCATACGAGAAACGAGTTTATAAGTAAGCAATTTTGACGATTAATAATTTAATTAATTGGGTGAAATTGCCAAGGAAGGCTAATTGCACACACATGACGTTTGAATTTGAATAATTTAAGGCCGTTTTAACTGTTTTTATTGATTGGCTTTTGTGGGTCATTAAAACAGTCTATACTTGGGAATTTTTTTTTGGTTAATTAAAGCATTTCTTAATTTCCAAAAATTCAAAAACGTTTTTGCAAAGTTTCATACCTTTTCAACCTTCTCGAGTTATTAAAAGTGCAAAAAAGTCAATTGCTTCGATTTATGAATTTCAATTTTTCCAATTTTTGTCGCGATTTTGGTCAATTTTTGGTGCCCGGAACATTTATCGAGCAATAGCTCCGGAACTATTAGAGATAACCCCATGAAGTGTATTATCGTTGGAAAGCTCTTTAAATTATCTATTTTTTTCAAAAAAGACTATTGTTCTCCGACTAATAGTTTTCGAGTAAATTGCTGATAAATTCATAACTATAAAACTATTGGGAATTTGGCAATTTTCTCGATGACAATCGATTCCCCAGATTATTTTGCATAGACTAGGAACAAAATAGTTTTCCTTTTTCGAATAGTTTTGCCGTAATCGCGAAAATAAAAAAAATAAATAAAAAATGTTAACTCCTTCCTGTAACTGAAACTCTAAGACTTTGATCAACAAACAAAAAACCGTCTTGAAATTAAGTTTAAATTGAAAAATTGATGAATTGTGATAAGTTTTTAAGGCAACATCAATCGTACCATGATTGAAACTGAAACATGGTACGATCAAATGTTTCCATAAAATCAAATCAAGTGTGCACACTCTTGTTACGAAGAATAAATTTGCATTTATTAGAGAAGCTAAAGAGTTTCATTCTTTTTTACACAACGAAAAATCTTCGCTTCTCTAAAAACAACAAACTGTGTTATTGTTGAAATGGAATTTATCAGTGAGCCGACATGGGCCGTACTATGTTCAAAAAATTCACAGTACCACCCCATATCCACTCAATGTTAAATTCAATGAATTTAATTATCGAATTTAAATTTGTTAACAAGTTGATTCGGAACGTACTATGCGTATCTTCAAACATAGTACCACCCCAAATCAACTCATCACCATATTTATTATTTATCCGGTAGCAGAAAAAATAAAGTATGTATTCCAGGAGTATTCAAAAGCGAGTCTCAGGAGACATTAGCAGTATTATGAATAATGCCACAGAAACACCACTCATGTCTACTTAAAATCAATTTTGAATCAAGTTGGTTAATTGACAGATTTGTGATTTTTGTAAAATTGACACTTTAGCATATCATGTTGCAAAAAATTACAAGAAAATGCCCAAGTCTCAATTTACACCAATCCACTTCAAAGATAAGAAAAATAAAACACAAAATTCGGAGGTGGCTCCGTTTCTCGGCCTACTTGATCAACTCATGAACCAATTCAACATGAGCTAAATCAATCATGCCAACAAACAAAACCAAAATCTTGACGAAAATCATGACTTACCCCTGGCAGGTTTCACCATCAATCTGATGGCTTGAGGCCAAAATTTCGGGCTTATATTGGCCAACCCCCCGGGGTTGAGGGAGAGTGGGGTTGGAGTGAAAGTTATTTTGACACTTTTTTGCAAAAACATTATTTTTTTCGTGTTATTTTGGCAAATTTTCGGTATTTTCTACTGATTTTGAGAACTAAAATTAGTGCTAGATAATTATTTTTGGGTCTTTGTGTTGCATTTATTGTGATTTTTTATTTCATCTTATAAGTTTCTCATCTAAAGATAAAACGTTGATTGATTTATGAATTTGAAGACATAGTTTTGTTGCAAAAGAGATTTTTTTAACAAAAGTTGATAAAATTAAATAATATCTTCAAGGTTAAGTAGGTTATTTTTTTAATCTTTTTGACTTATTTTAATCAAGCATTAGTTGATAACCAAAATTTTGAGATAAATACGCAACTTTTATTTATTTCTGTTTCAGTGAGCACAAATTTAAAGTAATTTTATACAATTATTTTATATAGTAATCAAAATAAACGAATTTTTTTCTCAAGGTCAGCATGTTCCTTTGACCAAATTGTTATTTCACTCAGCATTTTCTCAGAAAAAAGTTGTTACTTTTTAATTTTGTATTAAAAAATCCTTTGCCACAAGTATTAAGTAATTTATGCAACAGTTTCCTTGGTAACCATTATTTATGGTGCAAAACGAACAAAATCTTTTATTTTCTCAAGGTCAACATTCCAAATGGCTATTTTAACGTCAAAACAGTCTTGAAAACCTTTCCTTTTTTTCAGACTTTAATTATTAGTTTTTATTTTTGTTTGTTTTGTTTATAATTGTTTACAAATGAAATAAAACCAAAGTCATAATTCGTAAAATTTTATTTAAATTACAACAATTCTCACAATCAAAAAGGTAAATACCGGCGTAATTACCAGCCTTCTTACATAATTTATTCAACAATCGTTATTCGTTTCATATCGATTCGAAAATCAAACGACAAGTTACACCTCTCACATTTGTTAAATTATTCAAACACTTTTCTAAATAAATAACAAGAGGATTAAACCACGGAATTTCAACCACCAACCCTAACTTTCCCTTAATCCCCAGTAAGTGATAAGTGGATTAGAGGCCTAAGTGAAGTTTTTCACAGCCACCTGCGCTAACTTTTTCTCAGTATTCTCGAAATTCCTAATGACCCTGGTCATTAAATTCGTTCCACGAAACAATTTCACTAAATCGGGTTGCAAACTAGAAAAACAACAAAATAAATCGCTCTGGAATAAGTTAACAACAACTCACAACAAAATGTTGTGGCCCGTCTCAGGGTGCTGTGCCCACACGTGGCCTAATAGTATTATCATCAAAAGAAGTAACATTTTGACTAAAAAATTCGCATTTATCCTTTGATATTTATTCGAATCAAATAAGTTGGCACGCGATTAAGACGTGCCGCCATCTGTGATGCAACAACTCGATCTATTACAGTTTTCTACTTGGAGATTAAATTAAGTAAATTGTGATTGAAAATTGCATAATTTTTCAACAAAAAAAATCATAACTTGAAAACTAACAGTCGTAGAGCAAAACGGTTTGTTCCATTGAATTCAGCGGCTCATTTTCTCTATTATACCAACATTTAACGAGATCTAAAGTTTTAAAATTTTTTGCTAAAAATTAAGATAGGTATTTCTTATAGTGGAACATTTTATTCAACAAAAAAATTCATAACTCGAAAACTAAAAGCTGTAGAGCAATGCGGTTTATTCCATTGAATTCAGCGGCTCATTTTCTGTATTATGCCAACATTTAACGAGATCTAAAGTTTTAAAATTTTTTGCTAAAAATTAAGATAGGTATTTCTTATAGTGGAACATTTTATTCAACAAAAAAAAAATCATAACTCGAAAACTAAAAGTCGTAAAGCACTGGGGTTTGTTCCATTGAATTCTACGGCTCATTTTACATATTATATCAATTAAAAATTTAAAATTTTTTTTCCTTAATTTTGCTATTTATGGTGAACAGTTTTATTCAACAAAAAAATTCATAACTCGAAAACTAAAAGCCGTAGAGCATTGCGGTTTGTTCCATTGAATTCAGCGGCTCATTTTCTGTATTATACCAACTTTTCACGAGATTTAAAATTTTCAATTTTTTTGCTAAAATTTCCTGAGTATTACACTTACCTTCAAAGTGATGAAAAAATAAAAAAATTTTAAACTCACTTCAGCAAATTTTTATGGACTTCTTTATGTCTTAACAACCCACAAAAGTTGTTTTTAGTCCACAAAAAGTTCATTTGTTCGATTTTTTGATGTTTGATTTTTTCAATTTTCATCGCAGTTTTTGTCGATTTTGGGTACCCGGAACGTTTGTCGAGCAATAGCTCCGGAACTATTAGAGATAACCCCATGAAGTGTAATATCGTTGGAAAGCTCTTTAAATTATCTATTTTTTTCAAAAAAAAAATTGATGTCCGACTTGGAGTTTTCGAGAAAATGCAAATAAAAGCAAAAATTAGATCATATACTCAAAAATTCATAACTAAAAAACTACTGGGAATTTGGCAATTTTCTCGATGCCAATTGATTCTCCGGATCATTTTGCATAGGTATGGATGAAAATAGTTCCACTTTTTGGAATAGTTTTACAGTAATTAAAAAAATAATCGAAAATTATAGTTCGAGATACAGGTAGTGGTAAAAAAACTCAGTCAACAAATATAAAAAACTGTATTTGGTCGTCTTTTTGTGCACTATTTACAAAATACTAATCACAATCACCAATTTGCTAAGTGGTACTTGTTGGTACTAGAATCCAAAAATTGGGATAAGAAAAAATCTCCAAACCAGATACATCAAGCCAAAAATAATCAACGACTTGCAAATCCTATCCACACAGTACATCCTGTAACGAATTTTATTAATACAAAATTATGGTACTTTCGGTGGTACCTACACTTTCATGTGCCTTTTAGCCGCCGGAATCGTATCATCCGTCTCGTTTAAAATATACAACCTGGCCGATTTGACACAATTGTAGAAATAATCCTCGTAACTAATCCCATCTCCATCAACCTTGAAGCAAAAAGGTGGTACCACTTCTTATAGTACCAAAACCTTCATACCTTGTACAACTGTCGTTCTTTTTCTGTCATCAATTTCCGGGCTTTGAACGAGCCTTCATTGTCAAAATCCCACTGTCTGTTAGCATAGTACTCGAAAACGTCGTACCCTTTAAGGATCCTTCGTTGTACCCGTTTGAGTACCGGTTTATACCCAAGACATACAAGGAGTATATCAACGATAACTGCCGGTACCCATTGGTAAAAAAAGAAGGCTAAGTTGTGGGCGAGACGTGAACGTTTCATGGAACCACCAGGGTACCAAAACACCCCGTTTAAGGGAATTCGGTTATAGACAGTATCACGACCAATGTCCAACATTTCTTGGAAGGTTAGCTTATATTCAGCCGAGCTCGTTATGTTATAAAAGATGCGTTCCGAAGATCTGAAAATAAATAGTAGTACCTTGCTTTTAACAAAATTGGTGGTACCACCAAAATCAAACTTACAAATTGCTGTTTTTTAAACTTCAGTTACAATTCGAAAATAAATAAATTAAAAATAAGTTTAAATTTTTTATTTTAGGTAGTACCACTTTATGTATTAGTAAAATTAAAGTAAAAAAATGCAAATTTAGCCGATTTTTTATTGTTAAATCGCTTGTAACGTTTCAAAAACGTAAAATAACATGTGGTACTAAATGGTACCACCACGTGAAAATCGTTGGCAAAGAACCTATTTTGCATATTTCAACACCAGAGGTTAAATGGGTCGGTGCCAGCTCACAGAACAGCTGGAAAAGCCATAATCTTACGTAAAAGTTACAACTTTCCTCCGAAAAATTACATAAAGAAATAGATTTGACCCAATTTTTTTCATCTAGACAAGTGAAAGCGGTCATGGCTTACTTGAGCACGAGACGATCACAAGCACTTCCGATCATGACGTTGACTACGATATCAACTGGGACGTAATCAGCGTAGGCTTCGCTTCGCCCATACATGGTACGAAGTACCCCTTTTCCGGCGGCTATCAAAAGTCCCATGGGACCATTAATGTTGTCGGTCCACCCAGGGATGGGTTCTTTCAAAATTGGCATAACTAGAATTAATTTAAAAAAAATTGAAAAAAAAGTATTTATTGGTACTACTTACTTATGGAAGGTCGTAAAATAATGAGAGGGATTTTGCCGACTTGATCGTGGACTAAAGCCTCGCCCAAAGCCTTGGTGAAGGCGTAACTGTTGGGCCACTCTTCCAAAAGTCTAAAATTTAATTTTGAAAAAAGTGGTACCATTTTTTCAAAAAACTCACTTTGGGGCAATACTGTTTACAGCTTCGTTGCTCATCAATTCGCATGATTTTATGATGCTATGAGGGTCAGCTGGGGGCGGGTACGCCTTCTCGTAAAGCACTCTCTCGTTCAAGTGACAATAAGCCGTAGAAAGATGGACAAAATTCTACAAAAAAATTATTTCTAATTTTTAAAAAAAATATTGAAGACAGTAGTACCAAAAGTTTTTTGCACTCTTTTGCCAGCTCGAGCATAAGTTTGGTACCTCTGACATTAAGTAGTACCGCAGGTTTCAAATCCATATCAAAACGAATGGTGGCGGCGCAATGAAAAATAAACTCACACTCCGCCGCCAATTTTTGGCGGTCGCTGGTACTCAAGGCCAGGCCGGGGGCGGCAATGTCCCCCGACACAAACTCCACCCGCTTGACGATGTCATCGCCACGTGTTTTTTTGGCCAACTCGAAAAGCTAAAAGAATATATTACATTTTTTTATACAAGTTTTTGAGGTGGTACCGGATCGGCAAAAAGTGCAGCTCGTCGTTCCGTCGGAGATTTGCCTTTTTTAGGTCGTACCAGAACGTAGATTTTCTTCACATCGAGACAGCGTAGTATCTTTTCAATGAGTACTTTGCCCACAAAACCAGTACCACCTGTTATAAGTAAGGTACGACCGACGAGGGTTTCGGCAATGCGGTCACGGTTCTGGTCGATTTCCGTTGCCATCTGGAAGTACGAAGGTCAAGGTTAGTGGTACCGCTTTATTTTTTACTCAAAACGGTAATTGTAATTTATTAAAATTATAACAAAAAGGCTTAACTGTTGACCAAAATGTGGTACTTATGTCGTACTATTGGCGATATCTTCCAAACTATCAATTGCAGAGTTATAATTCGTTTATATTTTAAATTTTTGTTTAATTCTGAACAAAATTTCATTAACAAATCATTTCAAGGTACTATCACATATCGGCACAATCAGTCCTACAAAATATTTGCACTGCAAATTTTTACTTAAAACGTTTAAATACTTGTAAAATTGTGCCCACAGTTGCAGTTAACGACGTTAAAAAAATTAATTGGGTAGTACCACAAGGTAAAAAAAACAATTCTAAACAACAAGGATAAAATTATTAGCATTAAAATTGCTTAGAACGGCACTAAATTGTATTTTTGTAAATTTTGACCAAAAGAGTAAAATAAAAAATGGTACTCACATCGTACTATTAACTATATTTGCCAAACTATCAAACGCAGATCAATATTTTTTTAGATTTTAAATTTTTATTTAAATCTGAACAAGATGTGATTATTATTTAGACAACAACTTCTAAATAATATGAAGGTACTGCCGTATACAAGCAGTAAAAATTTCATTTGTTTTTCGTCAAATCAATAACTTTAATTTAAGAATTAAACTTTTTTGCATTTAATAATATAAAAACTAAGCCATTTTATATGTGAAAAATGAGGTAGGGTATTCGAGGTACCACCAAAATTAACTAAAAATGTTTTATCGTCTGTTTTAAACAAATTATTTAGGAATCACGATTCTTCACAAATTACGTAAGTACCACCAAATTCCGTCACGTTTTTGCTCTTTTGGTGGAAAGTAGTAACATCGTAACAATTTGCTTTACGTAAAATTACTCAAGTTTATTATAATATTAAGACAAATTCCAGGAACAAATTAACGTGGTACTACCTAATTATTATCTTACAAAAAATTTGGAAAGTCTCTAAATTGCCAAAAATAGCTAACAGGCCATTAATAACTCGTTTACAAATGACTTCTTGGTAAAACCCATAATGGTAGGTACTTGTTTACACGCTGGTCAAAAGAGCCAGTGTCAAGGTACTTCCCTGTCTTAAGTCCATTGCTAATGCTACGCACTAGAGCGAAAAAAGTGGTACCATCCTTCAAAACCCGTTCAAATTGCGTAAATACTCCGACTTTCTCTGACCATCTCGCGTCTGGTCAGCCACAATAATTTCCGAATATTTTTACGGCCGGTTATTACATAACGCGTTAAGCAATACGGAAATAAAAGTTGGGAAAAAAAACGAAAATTCGACTTACCTGTAGTGGTACTACTCTCTCAAAAAATCGAAAAAATAGCAACTAATAATTTTTTGAACTCGTCTAACGCAGTCTGAGTCGAAACTAACCAAACTGCCTCAACTTAGGTACTATTATTAAAGTGGGGGAAACCCCCTCCAGGAGTAGGAAAGTGATGATATAATCTTCAAACACCGACTTTATTAATTAATACATAAATATTTTGGCACATTTGAATTCACATTTTCCAATAATAATTAGGTACTTAAACTAGTTTTTTCTCCTAAGGTGGTACCACCAGATTTCGAAATTTTGGAACCCACCCATTGTCACATTTACAATAATTAAAAACACGGTATGGCCCAAAATCACAAAACGGTACCACCAATACACACACAATAAATAAGTGACAAAAAACGGCAACAATGTCCAAAAAAATAGCGCAAGAAGTAGTTCCCAACGATTTTCACTTTTGAGGATTCGTCCGTGGAGAAATTGAGTCGTTGAGTGGTACTCACGTAGAGTACGTTCTTTGTCCAACCAGCGTTTTTGCAAAAAATCGCAAAGGCCGGCCTCCGTTTTGGGCAAAACGGCACTAGGGTACCTAAAATATAGGTAGTACCAAAAAATATATACAGGGTGTAACAACAAATAGAAAAAGTTTATTATTGACTTTGAGGTACTAATTTCCTGATACAGGGTGTTTTCGAAAAAAGCATATGTAAACTTATGTTTTTTAATATTTATATATTTACTGAAAGGTCAGTAATGAACTTTTCCAAGTTGTTGGGACACCCTGTATAATTTTTTAAAATTATTAAACCTTGCTAAATGTACTTTGACCAGTTTTGGAAAATTTCCTTTCAATAAAATAGCTTCGTTTTGTGGTACCAAATCAGGATAGACCAACGTGACGTCATAAACCGCATCCAGCGCCTTCTTCTCTAACATTTTTTTGGCCAAAAACACAAAACCTGTAGTTCTAGGATGCAGAACAAAATCGTAACTTTCAAGCCCATTTTTTCGTGCAAAGTTATCACTTTTGGCTTTGGTACTATCGGTAAAGTCGGTACCTTCAGGAAAAACCAACAAACTATACTTATATCCAAGTTCTGAGAAATAATCAATCGCTTTCCCCAGAGTTAACTTATCCAAACCCCAACATCTCTTAATATAGACAAAACAGGCCAATTGCATGACCCAGCCCGGCCCTGGAATGTGTCTTATGACATCTTTTAGCACAAATTTGGTGGCAAATTTGAATTTCCCGCTTCCTGAAATAGAGTGATACATCGTGGGCCACAAAAAATTCCAATCCGTCCGCGTCCGATGATTCATAACAATGAGCGACGTTTCGTCCGTTTGAATGGCATCACCAGATACTTGTATCTCGCATCCGCACAGTAACTCGAGCAACACCTACGGAACGGACGTGAAACCGGAACAGTGTATGGAGCGCTTTACCGTCGGATAAAACTGCCAGAACGTAAATAAAGCGTCCGTACACGTTCGGTAAAACTTGTTTGAAATAAACAGAAGTGGCAAAAGGGGACAAAACATCGCATAGCCTACAAGTTAATAAAACACAAGGGTGGAAAATAATCTATTATTACCTACCAGCCATTATACTCGAATACCACAAAAAACAATACAAAAAACCGTGAAACAAGCCCATTTCGGTGAAAAAAAATTAAAATACGGCGAATTTTACGAAAGATTACATGGTGAGGGTTGAGATGAATTTATTGATTCGCAGCATCCGACAGTATGACCAACTAAATGAAAAATAAAAGGGAAGACTTTTAAGGGCATTTAATCCAATTATGCCATTGGTCGTGACCGAGTTATACAATCAAGCCACGTGTGTTATTTAATCCAATTAAAACAATCATTAAAACGAAAGTTGAATTTTTTATTAAAAGGAAAGTTTGTAGTATAGGCAACCAATCATACAACAGACGCAAAAACTGTTTATTTTTTTGTTTGTGTACATTTTTTGTTGTATTATTTGTTGTTTAGCATCTGGTAGTACACTTAATACATTATTGATAAGAACTATTAATTAACAAGAAAAATACCGATTACGTAACATAGTATAGGCAACCAGTTATGCACACAATTAATTAATTGCATTAAAATAACATTAACAACATTTAAAAAACGCTTTAGTTCCTGGCTTTTAATTACCGTATCGCATAATATTATTTATATATTTTATTAACAAAAATTAATAAATCAGGTTAGGTAACATTACTAATGCTTACACCAGAAGAATGAAATTAGCGAAATGCTTGTTTAAGTGATTCTTAATCGTTGTTATTTAACAATTATGGCAATTATTACTAAACAAAGTGAAAGTTAAATGTTATCGTAAAACTTTAATTATAGTGAGTATGCAACCAGTTATACAATCTAATATTAAATTATTCAATTTGGGCAAATTTTATCACTTCCGGTACGTTTTCCGTGATAAGGAATCATAACAAAACGACGCAAATGTTTAATTCTGGCAAAATAATCTATTAAAAGTTATGCAAGTTTTTTTTGTGGTGTTTTTTTTTTTAGTTAATAATTGAGGTGAAATAAAACAAACACATAAAAACGTAACTTTTATTTATCTAACAACACTGAATAATTTATTTCGCGTGTGAGGGAGTCAAGGTCAGTTGGGACCCAGCCATGGGTCTGAAAACGTTGCGTCTTGTTTGTACCATTGGTCGGTTTTTTGCAATCACCCCATCGTCCATTGACACGAAAACGGAACCATTTTACCAAAAAATGTACATTTTCGTGGTCTTGGGTTTGCTAACTTGTGGGCTAATTTCAACCACGATTACCAACAATTTTTACCTTGGGGACATTTACATGAAAATCGTGGTGGCTTATTTGACCGAATTAAACTTGTACATTTTTAGTTTGTATGTGTTGGTAGTGGTGAATTTGAGGCAACGCAAACGTTGGTACCTCCTGATGCGTCACCTTGAAATTATCAAAATCAAGATAAAAGTCCCTAAAAAGAAGGGCTGGAAGTTGCCGTATTTTAGTAAATTTTGGGGATTTTGTTTTTTGACGTTGTTGTGTGAGGCTTTGGTGGATTTTCGGTGGGCGTTTTTGTTCGGTTGGCGCTACTTGAACAAGTTTAATGTGCGTTTGGTGCAGATTTTTTTCACCAATTATTACAAATTTATGCTATGTGTTGTACTGAACACGTTTCGGGTTTGTTACCAGAAAATACGCCACCAAAAAACGCTAAACGAAACTGTGCAAATTTTCGTCCAGTTGAGACAAACTATTGATGTTTTCAACGAAATTTTCCAATTCCCCATTGCTTTAATGGTCGCGTTCACGACTTTTGAAGTCCTTAACTATATTTTGTTCACCCTGTATGTGAAAATTGAAGTTTCGGTGTTTGAAAGCATAGTTTTGGCAAGCTTGAGGCTTGGACCGACTGTGGTTAGTGTCTTAATGGTTTAGGTTGGCAGTGCTAGTTATTTTTAGGTTTGGACCACTGTTTTATTACTACTGTGTGACTACGTGAGACAAGAGGGCGAGAAAATTGTAACATTGTTTTACGAAATGCGGTTACAAAATTACGAATTGTTTGAGTTAACCGAATATGTGGAGGAGAATTTGCCGGTTTTAACCGCCGGTTATTTCCGGTTGGGCAAGCCGACGATTTTGCGCATGTTTGCCACTGTTGCCAACTTTGTGATCGTCGTGGTGCAAGTCACTAATAAAAATTGAATTCTGATTTTTCACTTTTTCTTCCTGTTTTTATTGAACTTGAACGAAAAAAATCAACAAATTTGGACAAAAATGACCAAAAATTTATTTTTTTCTAAGCAAAAACTTAATTACTTCGCAATTTTTTTTTAAAAATCGGGTAATAAATCACAAAATTATTCAAAAATAACATTTTTTGCAAATTCTGAAAATATAAACACGTTTTTTTAAACCAAAAATCTAGTTTTTTTCCTGTTTTTATTAAAGTAGAATGAAAAAAATCACCAAATTTGGTCAAAAATGAAAAATAATTTACTTTTTCTAAGCAAAAACTTCATTATTTCGCATTTTTTTAAATCAGGTAATAAATCAAAAAATTATGCAAAAAATGAAATTTTTTTGCAAGTTCTGAAAATTTAAACACGTTTTTTGACCAAAAATCTAGTTTTTTTTTTCATGTTTTTATTAAACTAGAACAGAAAAATCACCAAATTTGGTCAAAAATGAATGAAAAGTTACCGTTTCTAAACAAAAACTCAAATATTGCGCAAAATTTCTAAATAATTTAATTGTTATGGAAACGGCCAGAACAACAGTGACAACTGTTAATACAGTGAAACTTCTGTCACCCGAACTAATTCGTCCGAAATTATATATTTTTGAAATATATAGAAAGACGAAATTTAATTGTAAAAAAATTTATTCATCTTTTAAAAACTGCTCATCCGCTTTATTGAAGTCTTCGCTTAAACTTTGGGGCACTTTAAGTGTCTTCAAATCATCTTCTCCAATTTCCTCCTCGGTGCGTATCAAAATATCGACCAAATTTTCACACGCTAAAAGCACCTTTCTGTCCTTTTCCCACTTGTGCAACTCGCGCAAAATCACATAAGTGTTTCTCTCTCTGATAAATTCTCGATTTTTTCTCTTGGCACATAACTGGGTCAAAGCCTCCAGTAACATGCACCTGATATCTGGATCTTCTTCACGCTGTTTCTCCTCCGGGAGATATTGCAGTTCAAGGGGGAGCTTGTCGTTGTCTTCGTCGTCAAATTCCTCGTTTCCGGCCAGGGGGCGGAGCAGCCGGGGCAAGATATCGACATGGGGGCCCAAGAGCAGCTCATGACACTCGGGGTCAAATGTGCAGTTACGCAGGGCCCCCACGACGCCCCCGCGCCTCACGGCCGACTCCTCGAATTCAATGAAAGGCACGAGTTTGTGGATCCGGTCCAGGAAGCGTCTCCGGACGCGCCCACTTTGCGACAAGTTCGAAAAAAGGGGGCTCAAGTAGTGGAGGTTAGCCCCCGCTTTATTGTACTGTTTTTTCGTGAAAATGTCAATCAAATCGTCCAAACTTGCGCTTTTCTCAAGCGCATCAATCACTTTATCGTGATTGGCCCGAGATAAGTTCGATAAAATCATGCAGGAAAAATCGGCGATTTTACTCATGGGGTCCGTCACGAATTTAACAACAGTCGAAGTAATGTCACTCGGGGGGCTCTGTAAAGGGGGGCACCCCACACTCGTGTCCAAATCAAGCAATGCCAGGGCCCCCTTGTGATCAGCAGAGACATTAACAAGGCAAAGTGCCGAGTCTTTGACAATTGTGGCGTTATTATCACTCAAAAGTGTGATTAAGGAGACCAGAAGTGACGGTGTGTTGATTAATGTGGCAATTCCGTCCGCATTCCCCGTCAAACCTACAAAAAAATTACAAAAAACAAGTCTAACCTCGAACCCTATTACCCAAAATGTGCCCCAAAGCCACCGATTTGAGGTCCAAACGGGCCCCCAGATGCACAAACTGCAACAATTCGGCCACGGAATCACCCATTATCAGGCTAAAGCCCCCAAAAAAAAACAAAACACGAGGGGTGACAGCTGTCAAAAAAGTGGGGTTAGGTGGCAAAAAATCATTCTAATAAGTAAGGCATTATTTTTTTAGGTTTATCTCTACGTTGTATGTATATACAGGGTGTAATGAGTAGTTAAATAAACATAACATAAACCAGTTTATTTAATTCTGTAGCCAAATTAATGGTCGTAATTGGTAATTAATGTTAATTAATGAATGAGAAAGTAAAATTTTGCAAATTCGTTTTTTGACAATTGACAGTGACACTTGACGTAACCTCAAAAAAATCAAAAATTTCGTTTTTGTGCTGATTTTTCGCATGTTATAGCTCCTTGTGTGCCTTTGATTGGCTTTGAACGTCGTCTGCCGTGATAATAATATTGACAGTAAAAGGAACACGCAGTTTTTGAAATTTCTTCATGTCAATTGACATTTGACTTAACCTCAAAAAAAATCAAAAATTTCGTTTTTTGTTGATTTTGGGCATGTCATCGCCCCTTGTGTGCCTCCCGGGGCAGCGGCTGTGCCTGTCGGACCCCTCGCACGTGTCCGGTCAAGGCACGTACGAGCGTGGGGGCTACATCTACGCCACCCTTGCCGGTGTTGTGGACATTGTCCCCAAAGACAACGTCCAGATCATTGAAGTGCGCAGTTCCGGGCAGGAAACGCTCGTGCCGTCACAGGGCGACATCGTCACAGCGCAAATTCACACAATCACGCAGCAGTTTTGCAAATGCTACATTAAGTGTGTCGGGGATAAGGTTTTGGGGCGGCAGTATCGCGGGATTTTGCGGAAGGAGGACGTGCGAGCGACGGAGAAGGACCGCGTGGAGATTTACAAGAGTTTCAGGCCCGGGGACGTGATTCTGGCGAGGGTTTTGCCGATCACGGAAGCTCACACTTATCAGTTGTCCACGGCTGAGAATGAGCTGGGGGTCGTGACGGCGCACTCGGAACATGGGGGGCTTATGGTGCCTGTGAGCTGGACGGAGATGCAGTGCTCCAAGACGTTTGTGAAGGAGGCCAGGAAGGTTGCAAGAGTTGTGCCAGAAAGCGTGCAAAATGATGTGAAATAATGTTCAATAAATTGTATTTTTGTTTATTTTAATAAACCCTTTTGCGTCCCTTAAAAGTGCAAAAAAGTTAATTGAACTATTAGAGATAACCCTATAAAGTTTATAATCGTTGGAAAGCTCTTTGGATTATCTATTTTTTTCAAAAATGATTATTGTTCTCCGACTAATAGTTTTCGAGAAAATTGCAAGCAAAAGCAAAAATTGGAAACATTAAAAAAATCATAACTAAAAAACTATCGGGAATTTGGCGATTTTCTCGATGTCAATCGATTTCCCGGATCATTTTGCATAGGTAAGGATCAAAATAGTTCCACTTTTTCGAATAGTTTAGCCGTAATTCGATAAAAATTGAAAAACTTAAAAAATCACGCTGCTTCCTGAAAAACGTGCTCAAAAAACTTAAAAATAAACGCAGGCGCGAAAATTTGAATTTGAACCTAATTCTTTAAATATCTCGGAAACTAAGCGTTGGGCGCAATTTTGTTCTATGAGAGAAAAGATGCAACTTGATGTAGTCTAAGCGACGGTCTGGTTGAAATTGTAATTTTCAATAGTCATTTTGCTATCTCTTTAAGGAGCCATAAAAGACCTACACATTTTTGTGTTTTTGTAATGTCCAGTTCAGGCGGTGAAGTTTGAGGGGTCACTCGATGGGGTTTATATTAGTTTGAAAAACCCACCCTTATATTTTTTTTCAACTTTTATTAATACTTTTTCTAGTTTCGGGAACTGTTTGCAGTGGAGAATAAGTTGGTTTTGATTTTAAAATTTTTGGTCAACTAGGAACAGAGATACGAGATTTATTTATTGAAGGGTTGTTTTTTATGAAAGTGGCTAAATGTCATTTAAATCTACTTATTTTGTTTTATTTTGTCTGTTGTTGCTGTAATTGTACGACCATGTTAAAAGTCCACAAAAACGTAAAAAAAACGGAATTTCCGCCCCACCAAAAACTAAGGGTGAGTTTATTTTTGTGTTTGTATGATGGCTGTGAGGGTCTCAATGCGTAATCGTAAAAGTGGGACTTAAAAAAAAAAAAAAAAAAAAAGGAGAAAGAAGGGGGTGAATTACATGTGGCCTATTCCATATTAATGGATTTCCATATGTCTTAACAACCCACAAAAGTTGTTTTTAGTCCACAAAAAGTCCATATGTTCGATTTTTAGATGTTTGATTTTTTCAATTTTCGTCGCAGTTTTGGTCGATTTTGGGTACCCGGAATTTTCTCGAGCAATAGCTCCGGAACTATCAGAGATAACCCCATGAAGTGTATTATCGTTGGAAAGCTCTTTAAATTATCTATCTTTTTCAAAAAAAATTAGTGTTCTGCGACTAATAGTTTTCGAGCAAATTTGAGAAAAATGCAAAAATTGGTAAAATTTTAAAAAATTCATAACTAAAAAACTATTCGGAATTTGGCAATTTTCTCGATGCCAATCGATTCCCCGGATCATTTTGCATAGGTAAGGATCAAAACAGTTCCACTTTTTCGAATAGTTTAGTCGTAATTGGGAAAATAAAAAAAATAAAAAAAAAGTTAACACCCCCCCCTTAAAATCGGTCAATTTTTAAAGTGTCTCTAAATCAAATGAAACCTATTCTATCTTATAGATTTTGATGTGCTCTTTACGATCGAACAAACCGTTTTCGTCTAGCTCTTTTAGTTTGGCCGTAATCGGCGTTTGAAAATTGAAAAATTTTTTGCGAGATATCGCCTTGAGTCCTATGCCATTTTGTAGAGTTTTTTATTCCGGTTATCCTCCATTTTTCCGTTTTTCGATAACTCTAATAGTTTCGCCGTAATTGGCGGTTGAAAATTGAAAAAAAGTGAAAATGGAAACCTTTTTTTGCGTTTTTCTCGGAAACTGTAAGACTTAGAGCAACGAACAAAAAACCATCTGATAGCGCTTAATTTTATCTATTTTTTCGACTAAACCCGGAGCCGCTCCGGGCAACGGTTCCGGCTACAGAGGCGATCAAAGTTTTTCACTAAAAAAATTCATAAAAAAAAAACTAAAAGTCGTAGAGCACTGCGGTTTGTTCCATTGAATTCTACGGCTCATTTTACATATTATATCAATTTTTCACAGGAATTAAAAATTTAAAATTTTTTGCCTAAATTTAGGGTAGTCATTTGTCATAGTGGAAAATTTTATTCAATAAAAAAATTCATAACTCGAAAACTAAAAGTCGTAGAGCAACGCGGTTTGTTCCATTGGATTCAGCGGATTTTTTTCTGTATTATACCAACTTTTCACGAGATTTAAAATTTTCAAATTTTTTGCTCAAATTTCCTGAGTAATAAATTTGTGCCTACACCTTACCTTCAAAGTGATGAAAAAAAATTTTTTTTTAAATTCACTCCACCAAATTTTTATGGACTTCTTTATGTCTTAACAACCCACAAAAGTTGTTTTTAGTCCACAAAAAGTCCATATGTTCGATTTTTAGATGTTTGATTTTTTCAATTTTCGTCGCAGTTTTGGTCGATTTTGGGTACCCGGAATTTTCTCGAGCAATAGCTCCGGAACTATCAGAGATAACCCCATGAAGTGTATTATCGTTGGAAAGCTCTTTAAATTATCTATCTTTTTCAAAAAAAATTAGTGTTCTGCGACTAATAGTTTTCGAGCAAATTTGAGAAAAATGCAAAAATTGGTAAAATTTTAAAAAATTCATAACTAAAAAACTATTCGGAATTTGGCAATTTTCTCGATGCCAATCGATTCCCCGGATCATTTTGCATAGGTAAGGATCAAAACAGTTCCACTTTTTCGAATAGTTTAGTCGTAATTGGGAAAATAAAAAAAATAAAAAAAAAGTTAACACCCCCCCCTTAAAATCGGTCAATTTTTAAAGTGTCTCTAAATCAAATGAAACCTATTCTATCTTATAGATTTTGATGTGCTCTTTACGATCGAACAAACCGTTTTCGTCTAGCTCTTTTAGTTTGGCCGTAATCGGCGTTTGAAAATTGAAAAATTTTTTGCGAGATATCGCCTTGAGTCCTATGCCATTTTGTAGAGTTTTTTATTCCGGTTATCCTCCATTTTTCCGTTTTTCGATAACTCTAATAGTTTCGCCGTAATTGGCGGTTGAAAATTGAAAAAAAGTGAAAATGGAAACCTTTTTTTGCGTTTTTCTCGGAAACTGTAAGACTTAGAGCAACGAACAAAAAACCATCTGATAGCGCTTAATTTTATCTATTTTTTCGACTAAACCCGGAGCCGCTCCGGGCAACGGTTCCGGCTACAGAGGCGATCAAAGTTTTTCACTAAAAAAATTCATAAAAAAAAAACTAAAAGTCGTAGAGCACTGCGGTTTGTTCCATTGAATTCTACGGCTCATTTTACATATTATATCAATTTTTCACAGGAATTAAAAATTTAAAATTTTTTGCCTAAATTTAGGGTAGTCATTTGTCATAGTGGAAAATTTTATTCAATAAAAAAATTCATAACTCGAAAACTAAAAGTCGTAGAGCAACGCGGTTTGTTCCATTGGATTCAGCGGATTTTTTTCTGTATTATACCAACTTTTCACGAGATTTAAAATTTTCAAATTTTTTGCTCAAATTTCCTGAGTAATAAATTTGTGCCTACACCTTACCTTCAAAGTGATGAAAAAAAATTTTTTTTTAAATTCACTCCACCAAATTTTTATGGACTTCTTTATGTCTTAACAACCCACAAAAGTTGTTTTTAGTCCACAAAAAGTCCATATGTTCGATTTTTAGATGTTTGATTTTTTCAATTTTCGTCGCAGTTTTGGTCGATTTTGGGTACCCGGAATTTTCTCGAGCAATAGCTCCGGAACTATCAGAGATAACCCCATGAAGTGTATTATCGTTGGAAAGCTCTTTAAATTATCTATCTTTTTCAAAAAAAATTAGTGTTCTGCGACTAATAGTTTTCGAGCAAATTTGAGAAAAATGCAAAAATTGGTAAAATTTTAAAAAATTCATAACTAAAAAACTATTCGGAATTTGGCAATTTTCTCGATGCCAATCGATTCCCCGGATCATTTTGCATAGGTAAGGATCAAAACAGTTCCACTTTTTCGAATAGTTTAGTCGTAATTGGGAAAATAAAAAAAATAAAAAAAAAGTTAACACCCCCCCCTTAAAATCGGTCAATTTTTAAAGTGTCTCTAAATCAAATGAAACCTATTCTATCTTATAGATTTTGATGTGCTCTTTACGATCGAACAAACCGTTTTCGTCTAGCTCTTTTAGTTTGGCCGTAATCGGCGTTTGAAAATTGAAAAATTTTTTGCGAGATATCGCCTTGAGTCCTATGCCATTTTGTAGAGTTTTTTATTCCGGTTATCCTCCATTTTTCCGTTTTTCGATAACTCTAATAGTTTCGCCGTAATTGGCGGTTGAAAATTGAAAAAAAGTGAAAATGGAAACCTTTTTTTGCGTTTTTCTCGGAAACTGTAAGACTTAGAGCAACGAACAAAAAACCATCTGATAGCGCTTAATTTTATCTATTTTTTCGACTAAACCCGGAGCCGCTCCGGGCAACGGTTCCGGCTACAGAGGCGATCAAAGTTTTTCACTAAAAAAATTCATAAAAAAAAAACTAAAAGTCGTAGAGCACTGCGGTTTGTTCCATTGAATTCTACGGCTCATTTTACATATTATATCAATTTTTCACAGGAATTAAAAATTTAAAATTTTTTGCCTAAATTTAGGGTAGTCATTTGTCATAGTGGAAAATTTTATTCAATAAAAAAATTCATAACTCGAAAACTAAAAGTCGTAGAGCAACGCGGTTTGTTCCATTGGATTCAGCGGATTTTTTTCTGTATTATACCAACTTTTCACGAGATTTAAAATTTTCAAATTTTTTGCTCAAATTTCCTGAGTAATAAATTTGTGCCTACACCTTACCTTCAAAGTGATGAAAAAAAATTTTTTTTTAAATTCACTCCACCAAATTTTTATGGACTTCTTTATGTCTTAACAACCCACAAAAGTTGTTTTTAGTCCACAAAAAGTCCATATGTTCGATTTTTAGATGTTTGATTTTTTCAATTTTCGTCGCAGTTTTGGTCGATTTTGGGTACCCGGAATTTTCTCGAGCAATAGCTCCGGAACTATCAGAGATAACCCCATGAAGTGTATTATCGTTGGAAAGCTCTTTAAATTATCTATCTTTTTCAAAAAAAATTAGTGTTCTGCGACTAATAGTTTTCGAGCAAATTTGAGAAAAATGCAAAAATTGGTAAAATTTTAAAAAATTCATAACTAAAAAACTATTCGGAATTTGGCAATTTTCTCGATGCCAATCGATTCCCCGGATCATTTTGCATAGGTAAGGATCAAAACAGTTCCACTTTTTCGAATAGTTTAGTCGTAATTGGGAAAATAAAAAAAATAAAAAAAAAGTTAACACCCCCCCCTTAAAATCGGTCAATTTTTAAAGTGTCTCTAAATCAAATGAAACCTATTCTATCTTATAGATTTTGATGTGCTCTTTACGATCGAACAAACCGTTTTCGTCTAGCTCTTTTAGTTTGGCCGTAATCGGCGTTTGAAAATTGAAAAATTTTTTGCGAGATATCGCCTTGAGTCCTATGCCATTTTGTAGAGTTTTTTATTCCGGTTATCCTCCATTTTTCCGTTTTTCGATAACTCTAATAGTTTCGCCGTAATTGGCGGTTGAAAATTGAAAAAAAGTGAAAATGGAAACCTTTTTTTGCGTTTTTCTCGGAAACTGTAAGACTTAGAGCAACGAACAAAAAACCATCTGATAGCGCTTAATTTTATCTATTTTTTCGACTAAACCCGGAGCCGCTCCGGGCAACGGTTCCGGCTACAGAGGCGATCAAAGTTTTTCACTAAAAAAATTCATAAAAAAAAAACTAAAAGTCGTAGAGCACTGCGGTTTGTTCCATTGAATTCTACGGCTCATTTTACATATTATATCAATTTTTCACAGGAATTAAAAATTTAAAATTTTTTGCCTAAATTTAGGGTAGTCATTTGTCATAGTGGAAAATTTTATTCAATAAAAAAATTCATAACTCGAAAACTAAAAGTCGTAGAGCAACGCGGTTTGTTCCATTGGATTCAGCGGATTTTTTTCTGTATTATACCAACTTTTCACGAGATTTAAAATTTTCAAATTTTTTGCTCAAATTTCCTGAGTAATAAATTTGTGCCTACACCTTACCTTCAAAGTGATGAAAAAAAATTTTTTTTTAAATTCACTCCACCAAATTTTTATGGACTTCTTTATGTCTTAACAACCCACAAAAGTTGTTTTTAGTCCACAAAAAGTCCATATGTTCGATTTTTAGATGTTTGATTTTTTCAATTTTCGTCGCAGTTTTGGTCGATTTTGGGTACCCGGAATTTTCTCGAGCAATAGCTCCGGAACTATCAGAGATAACCCCATGAAGTGTATTATCGTTGGAAAGCTCTTTAAATTATCTATCTTTTTCAAAAAAAATTAGTGTTCTGCGACTAATAGTTTTCGAGCAAATTTGAGAAAAATGCAAAAATTGGTAAAATTTTAAAAAATTCATAACTAAAAAACTATTCGGAATTTGGCAATTTTCTCGATGCCAATCGATTCCCCGGATCATTTTGCATAGGTAAGGATCAAAACAGTTCCACTTTTTCGAATAGTTTAGTCGTAATTGGGAAAATAAAAAAAATAAAAAAAAAGTTAACACCCCCCCCTTAAAATCGGTCAATTTTTAAAGTGTCTCTAAATCAAATGAAACCTATTCTATCTTATAGATTTTGATGTGCTCTTTACGATCGAACAAACCGTTTTCGTCTAGCTCTTTTAGTTTGGCCGTAATCGGCGTTTGAAAATTGAAAAATTTTTTGCGAGATATCGCCTTGAGTCCTATGCCATTTTGTAGAGTTTTTTATTCCGGTTATCCTCCATTTTTCCGTTTTTCGATAACTCTAATAGTTTCGCCGTAATTGGCGGTTGAAAATTGAAAAAAAGTGAAAATGGAAACCTTTTTTTGCGTTTTTCTCGGAAACTGTAAGACTTAGAGCAACGAACAAAAAACCATCTGATAGCGCTTAATTTTATCTATTTTTTCGACTAAACCCGGAGCCGCTCCGGGCAACGGTTCCGGCTACAGAGGCGATCAAAGTTTTTCACTAAAAAAATTCATAAAAAAAAAACTAAAAGTCGTAGAGCACTGCGGTTTGTTCCATTGAATTCTACGGCTCATTTTACATATTATATCAATTTTTCACAGGAATTAAAAATTTAAAATTTTTTGCCTAAATTTAGGGTAGTCATTTGTCATAGTGGAAAATTTTATTCAATAAAAAAATTCATAACTCGAAAACTAAAAGTCGTAGAGCAACGCGGTTTGTTCCATTGGATTCAGCGGATTTTTTTCTGTATTATACCAACTTTTCACGAGATTTAAAATTTTCAAATTTTTTGCTCAAATTTCCTGAGTAATAAATTTGTGCCTACACCTTACCTTCAAAGTGATGAAAAAAAATTTTTTTTTAAATTCACTCCACCAAATTTTTATGGACTTCTTTATGTCTTAACAACCCACAAAAGTTGTTTTTAGTCCACAAAAAGTCCATATGTTCGATTTTTAGATGTTTGATTTTTTCAATTTTCGTCGCAGTTTTGGTCGATTTTGGGTACCCGGAATTTTCTCGAGCAATAGCTCCGGAACTATCAGAGATAACCCCATGAAGTGTATTATCGTTGGAAAGCTCTTTAAATTATCTATCTTTTTCAAAAAAAATTAGTGTTCTGCGACTAATAGTTTTCGAGCAAATTTGAGAAAAATGCAAAAATTGGTAAAATTTTAAAAAATTCATAACTAAAAAACTATTCGGAATTTGGCAATTTTCTCGATGCCAATCGATTCCCCGGATCATTTTGCATAGGTAAGGATCAAAACAGTTCCACTTTTTCGAATAGTTTAGTCGTAATTGGGAAAATAAAAAAAATAAAAAAAAAGTTAACACCCCCCCCTTAAAATCGGTCAATTTTTAAAGTGTCTCTAAATCAAATGAAACCTATTCTATCTTATAGATTTTGATGTGCTCTTTACGATCGAACAAACCGTTTTCGTCTAGCTCTTTTAGTTTGGCCGTAATCGGCGTTTGAAAATTGAAAAATTTTTTGCGAGATATCGCCTTGAGTCCTATGCCATTTTGTAGAGTTTTTTATTCCGGTTATCCTCCATTTTTCCGTTTTTCGATAACTCTAATAGTTTCGCCGTAATTGGCGGTTGAAAATTGAAAAAAAGTGAAAATGGAAACCTTTTTTTGCGTTTTTCTCGGAAACTGTAAGACTTAGAGCAACGAACAAAAAACCATCTGATAGCGCTTAATTTTATCTATTTTTTCGACTAAACCCGGAGCCGCTCCGGGCAACGGTTCCGGCTACAGAGGCGATCAAAGTTTTTCACTAAAAAAATTCATAAAAAAAAAACTAAAAGTCGTAGAGCACTGCGGTTTGTTCCATTGAATTCTACGGCTCATTTTACATATTATATCAATTTTTCACAGGAATTAAAAATTTAAAATTTTTTGCCTAAATTTAGGGTAGTCATTTGTCATAGTGGAAAATTTTATTCAATAAAAAAATTCATAACTCGAAAACTAAAAGTCGTAGAGCAACGCGGTTTGTTCCATTGGATTCAGCGGATTTTTTTCTGTATTATACCAACTTTTCACGAGATTTAAAATTTTCAAATTTTTTGCTCAAATTTCCTGAGTAATAAATTTGTGCCTACACCTTACCTTCAAAGTGATGAAAAAAAATTTTTTTTTAAATTCACTCCACCAAATTTTTATGGACTTCTTTATGTCTTAACAACCCACAAAAGTTGTTTTTAGTCCACAAAAAGTCCATATGTTCGATTTTTAGATGTTTGATTTTTTCAATTTTCGTCGCAGTTTTGGTCGATTTTGGGTACCCGGAACTTTTCTCGAGCAATAGCTCCGGAACTATCAGAGATAACCCCATGAAGTGTATTATCGTTGGAAAGCTCTTTAAATTATCTATCTTTTTCAAAAAAAATTAGTGTTCTGCGACTAATAGTTTTCGAGCAAATTTGAGAAAAATGCAAAAATTGGTAAAATTTTAAAAAATTCATAACTAAAAAACTATTCGGAATTTGGCAATTTTCTCGATGCCAATCGATTCCCCGGATCATTTTGCATAGGTAAGGATCAAAACAGTTCCACTTTTTCGAATAGTTTAGTCGTAATTGGGAAAATAAAAAAAATAAAAAAAAAGTTAACACCCCCCCCTTAAAATCGGTCAATTTTTAAAGTGTCTCTAAATCAAATGAAACCTATTCTATCTTATAGATTTTGATGTGCTCTTTACGATCGAACAAACCGTTTTCGTCTAGCTCTTTTAGTTTGGCCGTAATCGGCGTTTGAAAATTGAAAAATTTTTTGCGAGATATCGCCTTGAGTCCTATGCCATTTTGTAGAGTTTTTTATTCCGGTTATCCTCCATTTTTCCGTTTTTCGATAACTCTAATAGTTTCGCCGTAATTGGCGGTTGAAAATTGAAAAAAAGTGAAAATGGAAACCTTTTTTTGCGTTTTTCTCGGAAACTGTAAGACTTAGAGCAACGAACAAAAAACCATCTGATAGCGCTTAATTTTATCTATTTTTTCGACTAAACCCGGAGCCGCTCCGGGCAACGGTTCCGGCTACAGAGGCGATCAAAGTTTTTCACTAAAAAAATTCATAAAAAAAAAACTAAAAGTCGTAGAGCACTGCGGTTTGTTCCATTGAATTCTACGGCTCATTTTACATATTATATCAATTTTTCACAGGAATTAAAAATTTAAAATTTTTTGCCTAAATTTAGGGTAGTCATTTGTCATAGTGGAAAATTTTATTCAATAAAAAAATTCATAACTCGAAAACTAAAAGTCGTAGAGCAACGCGGTTTGTTCCATTGGATTCAGCGGATTTTTTTCTGTATTATACCAACTTTTCACGAGATTTAAAATTTTCAAATTTTTTGCTCAAATTTCCTGAGTAATAAATTTGTGCCTACACCTTACCTTCAAAGTGATGAAAAAAAATTTTTTTTTAAATTCACTCCACCAAATTTTTATGGACTTCTTTATGTCTTAACAACCCACAAAAGTTGTTTTTAGTCCACAAAAAGTCCATATGTTCGATTTTTAGATGTTTGATTTTTTCAATTTTCGTCGCAGTTTTGGTCGATTTTGGGTACCCGGAACTTTTCTCGAGCAATAGCTCCGGAACTATCAGAGATAACCCCATGAAGTGTATTATCGTTGGAAAGCTCTTTAAATTATCTATCTTTTTCAAAAAAAATTAGTGTTCTGCGACTAATAGTTTTCGAGCAAATTTGAGAAAAATGCAAAAATTGGTAAAATTTTAAAAAATTCATAACTAAAAAACTATTCGGAATTTGGCAATTTTCTCGATGCCAATCGATTCCCCGGATCATTTTGCATAGGTAAGGATCAAAACAGTTCCACTTTTTCGAATAGTTTAGTCGTAATTGGGAAAATAAAAAAAATAAAAAAAAAGTTAACACCCCCCCCTTAAAATCGGTCAATTTTTAAAGTGTCTCTAAATCAAATGAAACCTATTCTATCTTATAGATTTTGATGTGCTCTTTACGATCGAACAAACCGTTTTCGTCTAGCTCTTTTAGTTTGGCCGTAATCGGCGTTTGAAAATTGAAAAATTTTTTGCGAGATATCGCCTTGAGTCCTATGCCATTTTGTAGAGTTTTTTATTCCGGTTATCCTCCATTTTTCCGTTTTTCGATAACTCTAATAGTTTCGCCGTAATTGGCGGTTGAAAATTGAAAAAAAGTGAAAATGGAAACCTTTTTTTGCGTTTTTCTCGGAAACTGTAAGACTTAGAGCAACGAACAAAAAACCATCTGATAGCGCTTAATTTTATCTATTTTTTCGACTAAACCCGGAGCCGCTCCGGGCAACGGTTCCGGCTACAGAGGCGATCAAAGTTTTTCACTAAAAAAATTCATAAAAAAAAAACTAAAAGTCGTAGAGCACTGCGGTTTGTTCCATTGAATTCTACGGCTCATTTTACATATTATATCAATTTTTCACAGGAATTAAAAATTTAAAATTTTTTGCCTAAATTTAGGGTAGTCATTTGTCATAGTGGAAAATTTTATTCAATAAAAAAATTCATAACTCGAAAACTAAAAGTCGTAGAGCAACGCGGTTTGTTCCATTGGATTCAGCGGATTTTTTTCTGTATTATACCAACTTTTCACGAGATTTAAAATTTTCAAATTTTTTGCTCAAATTTCCTGAGTAATAAATTTGTGCCTACACCTTACCTTCAAAGTGATGAAAAAAAATTTTTTTTTAAATTCACTCCACCAAATTTTTATGGACTTCTTTATGTCTTAACAACCCACAAAAGTTGTTTTTAGTCCACAAAAAGTCCATATGTTCGATTTTTAGATGTTTGATTTTTTCAATTTTCGTCGCAGTTTTGGTCGATTTTGGGTACCCGGAACTTTTCTCGAGCAATAGCTCCGGAACTATCAGAGATAACCCCATGAAGTGTATTATCGTTGGAAAGCTCTTTAAATTATCTATCTTTTTCAAAAAAAATTAGTGTTCTGCGACTAATAGTTTTCGAGCAAATTTGAGAAAAATGCAAAAATTGGTAAAATTTTAAAAAATTCATAACTAAAAAACTATTCGGAATTTGGCAATTTTCTCGATGCCAATCGATTCCCCGGATCATTTTGCATAGGTAAGGATCAAAACAGTTCCACTTTTTCGAATAGTTTAGTCGTAATTGGGAAAATAAAAAAAATAAAAAAAAAGTTAACACCCCCCCCTTAAAATCGGTCAATTTTTAAAGTGTCTCTAAATCAAATGAAACCTATTCTATCTTATAGATTTTGATGTGCTCTTTACGATCGAACAAACCGTTTTCGTCTAGCTCTTTTAGTTTGGCCGTAATCGGCGTTTGAAAATTGAAAAATTTTTTGCGAGATATCGCCTTGAGTCCTATGCCATTTTGTAGAGTTTTTTATTCCGGTTATCCTCCATTTTTCCGTTTTTCGATAACTCTAATAGTTTCGCCGTAATTGGCGGTTGAAAATTGAAAAAAAGTGAAAATGGAAACCTTTTTTTGCGTTTTTCTCGGAAACTGTAAGACTTAGAGCAACGAACAAAAAACCATCTGATAGCGCTTAATTTTATCTATTTTTTCGACTAAACCCGGAGCCGCTCCGGGCAACGGTTCCGGCTACAGAGGCGATCAAAGTTTTTCACTAAAAAAATTCATAAAAAAAAAACTAAAAGTCGTAGAGCACTGCGGTTTGTTCCATTGAATTCTACGGCTCATTTTACATATTATATCAATTTTTCACAGGAATTAAAAATTTAAAATTTTTTGCCTAAATTTAGGGTAGTCATTTGTCATAGTGGAAAATTTTATTCAATAAAAAAATTCATAACTCGAAAACTAAAAGTCGTAGAGCAACGCGGTTTGTTCCATTGGATTCAGCGGATTTTTTTCTGTATTATACCAACTTTTCACGAGATTTAAAATTTTCAAATTTTTTGCTCAAATTTCCTGAGTAATAAATTTGTGCCTACACCTTACCTTCAAAGTGATGAAAAAAAATTTTTTTTTAAATTCACTCCACCAAATTTTTATGGACTTCTTTATGTCTTAACAACCCACAAAAGTTGTTTTTAGTCCACAAAAAGTCCATATGTTCGATTTTTAGATGTTTGATTTTTTCAATTTTCGTCGCAGTTTTGGTCGATTTTGGGTACCCGGAACTTTTCTCGAGCAATAGCTCCGGAACTATCAGAGATAACCCCATGAAGTGTATTATCGTTGGAAAGCTCTTTAAATTATCTATCTTTTTCAAAAAAAATTAGTGTTCTGCGACTAATAGTTTTCGAGCAAATTTGAGAAAAATGCAAAAATTGGTAAAATTTTAAAAAATTCATAACTAAAAAACTATTCGGAATTTGGCAATTTTCTCGATGCCAATCGATTCCCCGGATCATTTTGCATAGGTAAGGATCAAAACAGTTCCACTTTTTCGAATAGTTTAGTCGTAATTGGGAAAATAAAAAAAAAAAAAAAAAAGTTAACACCCCCCCCTTAAAATCGGTCAATTTTTAAAGTGTCTCTAAATCAAATGAAACCTATTCTATCTTATAGATTTTGATGTGCTCTTTACGATCGAACAAACCGTTTTCGTCTAGCTCTTTTAGTTTGGCCGTAATCGGCGTTTGAAAATTGAAAAATTTTTTGCGAGATATCGCCTTGAGTCCTATGCCATTTTGTAGAGTTTTTTATTCCGGTTATCCTCCATTTTTCCGTTTTTCGATAACTCTAATAGTTTCGCCGTAATTGGCGGTTGAAAATTGAAAAAAAGTGAAAATGGAAACCTTTTTTTGCGTTTTTCTCGGAAACTGTAAGACTTAGAGCAACGAACAAAAAACCATCTGATAGCGCTTAATTTTATCTATTTTTTCGACTAAACCCGGAGCCGCTCCGGGCAACGGTTCCGGCTACAGAGGCGATCAAAGTTTTTCACTAAAAAAATTCATAAAAAAAAAACTAAAAGTCGTAGAGCACTGCGGTTTGTTCCATTGAATTCTACGGCTCATTTTACATATTATATCAATTTTTCACAGGAATTAAAAATTTAAAATTTTTTGCCTAAATTTAGGGTAGTCATTTGTCATAGTGGAAAATTTTATTCAATAAAAAAATTCATAACTCGAAAACTAAAAGTCGTAGAGCAACGCGGTTTGTTCCATTGGATTCAGCGGATTTTTTTCTGTATTATACCAACTTTTCACGAGATTTAAAATTTTCAAATTTTTTGCTCAAATTTCCTGAGTAATAAATTTGTGCCTACACCTTACCTTCAAAGTGATGAAAAAAAATTTTTTTTTAAATTCACTCCACCAAATTTTTATGGACTTCTTTATGTCTTAACAACCCACAAAAGTTGTTTTTAGTCCACAAAAAGTCCATATGTTCGATTTTTAGATGTTTGATTTTTTCAATTTTCGTCGCAGTTTTGGTCGATTTTGGGTACCCGGAACTTTTCTCGAGCAATAGCTCCGGAACTATCAGAGATAACCCCATGAAGTGTATTATCGTTGGAAAGCTCTTTAAATTATCTATCTTTTTCAAAAAAAATTAGTGTTCTGCGACTAATAGTTTTCGAGCAAATTTGAGAAAAATGCAAAAATTGGTAAAATTTTAAAAAATTCATAACTAAAAAACTATTCGGAATTTGGCAATTTTCTCGATGCCAATCGATTCCCCGGATCATTTTGCATAGGTAAGGATCAAAACAGTTCCACTTTTTCGAATAGTTTAGTCGTAATTGGGAAAATAAAAAAAATAAAAAAAAAGTTAACACCCCCCCCTTAAAATCGGTCAATTTTTAAAGTGTCTCTAAATCAAATGAAACCTATTCTATCTTATAGATTTTGATGTGCTCTTTACGATCGAACAAACCGTTTTCGTCTAGCTCTTTTAGTTTGGCCGTAATCGGCGTTTGAAAATTGAAAAATTTTTTGCGAGATATCGCCTTGAGTCCTATGCCATTTTGTAGAGTTTTTTATTCCGGTTATCCTCCATTTTTCCGTTTTTCGATAACTCTAATAGTTTCGCCGTAATTGGCGGTTGAAAATTGAAAAAAAGTGAAAATGGAAACCTTTTTTTGCGTTTTTCTCGGAAACTGTAAGACTTAGAGCAACGAACAAAAAACCATCTGATAGCGCTTAATTTTATCTATTTTTTCGACTAAACCCGGAGCCGCTCCGGGCAACGGTTTCGGCTACAGAGGCGATCAAAGTTTTTCACTAAAAAAATTCATAAAAAAAAAACTAAAAGTCGTAGAGCACTGCGGTTTGTTCCATTGAATTCTACGGCTCATTTTACATATTATATCAATTTTTCACAGGAATTAAAAATTTAAAATTTTTTGCCTAAATTTAGGGTAGTCATTTGTCATAGTGGAAAATTTTATTCAATAAAAAAATTCATAACTCGAAAACTAAAAGTCGTAGAGCAACGCGGTTTGTTCCATTGGATTCAGCGGATTTTTTTCTGTATTATACCAACTTTTCACGAGATTTAAAATTTTCAAATTTTTTGCTCAAATTTCCTGAGTAATAAATTTGTGCCTACACCTTACCTTCAAAGTGATGAAAAAAAATTTTTTTTTAAATTCACTCCACCAAATTTTTATGGACTTCTTTATGTCTTAACAACCCACAAAAGTTGTTTTTAGTCCACAAAAAGTCCATATGTTCGATTTTTAGATGTTTGATTTTTTCAATTTTCGTCGCAGTTTTGGTCGATTTTGGGTACCCGGAACTTTTCTCGAGCAATAGCTCCGGAACTATCAGAGATAACCCCATGAAGTGTATTATCGTTGGAAAGCTCTTTAAATTATCTATCTTTTTCAAAAAAAATTAGTGTTCTGCGACTAATAGTTTTCGAGCAAATTTGAGAAAAATGCAAAAATTGGTAAAATTTTAAAAAATTCATAACTAAAAAACTATTCGGAATTTGGCAATTTTCTCGATGCCAATCGATTCCCCGGATCATTTTGCATAGGTAAGGATCAAAACAGTTCCACTTTTTCGAATAGTTTAGTCGTAATTGGGAAAATAAAAAAAATAAAAAAAAAGTTAACACCCCCCCCTTAAAATCGGTCAATTTTTAAAGTGTCTCTAAATCAAATGAAACCTATTCTATCTTATAGATTTTGATGTGCTCTTTACGATCGAACAAACCGTTTTCGTCTAGCTCTTTTAGTTTGGCCGTAATCGGCGTTTGAAAATTGAAAAATTTTTTGCGAGATATCGCCTTGAGTCCTATGCCATTTTGTAGAGTTTTTTATTCCGGTTATCCTCCATTTTTCCGTTTTTCGATAACTCTAATAGTTTCGCCGTAATTGGCGGTTGAAAATTGAAAAAAAGTGAAAATGGAAACCTTTTTTTGCGTTTTTCTCGGAAACTGTAAGACTTAGAGCAACGAACAAAAAACCATCTGATAGCGCTTAATTTTATCTATTTTTTCGACTAAACCCGGAGCCGCTCCGGGCAACGGTTCCGGCTACAGAGGCGATCAAAGTTTTTCACTAAAAAAATTCATAAAAAAAAAACTAAAAGTCGTAGAGCACTGCGGTTTGTTCCATTGAATTCTACGGCTCATTTTACATATTATATCAATTTTTCACAGGAATTAAAAATTTAAAATTTTTTGCCTAAATTTAGGGTAGTCATTTGTCATAGTGGAAAATTTTATTCAATAAAAAAATTCATAACTCGAAAACTAAAAGTCGTAGAGCAACGCGGTTTGTTCCATTGGATTCAGCGGATTTTTTTCTGTATTATACCAACTTTTCACGAGATTTAAAATTTTCAAATTTTTTGCTCAAATTTCCTGAGTAATAAATTTGTGCCTACACCTTACCTTCAAAGTGATGAAAAAAAATTTTTTTTTAAATTCACTCCACCAAATTTTTATGGACTTCTTTATGTCTTAACAACCCACAAAAGTTGTTTTTAGTCCACAAAAAGTCCATATGTTCGATTTTTAGATGTTTGATTTTTTCAATTTTCGTCGCAGTTTTGGTCGATTTTGGGTACCCGGAACTTTTCTCGAGCAATAGCTCCGGAACTATCAGAGATAACCCCATGAAGTGTATTATCGTTGGAAAGCTCTTTAAATTATCTATCTTTTTCAAAAAAAATTAGTGTTCTGCGACTAATAGTTTTCGAGCAAATTTGAGAAAAATGCAAAAATTGGTAAAATTTTAAAAAATTCATAACTAAAAAACTATTCGGAATTTGGCAATTTTCTCGATGCCAATCGATTCCCCGGATCATTTTGCATAGGTAAGGATCAAAACAGTTCCACTTTTTCGAATAGTTTAGTCGTAATTGGGAAAATAAAAAAAATAAAAAAAAAGTTAACACCCCCCCCTTAAAATCGGTCAATTTTTAAAGTGTCTCTAAATCAAATGAAACCTATTCTATCTTATAGATTTTGATGTGCTCTTTACGATCGAACAAACCGTTTTCGTCTAGCTCTTTTAGTTTGGCCGTAATCGGCGTTTGAAAATTGAAAAATTTTTTGCGAGATATCGCCTTGAGTCCTATGCCATTTTGTAGAGTTTTTTATTCCGGTTATCCTCCATTTTTCCGTTTTTCGATAACTCTAATAGTTTCGCCGTAATTGGCGGTTGAAAATTGAAAAAAAGTGAAAATGGAAACCTTTTTTTGCGTTTTTCTCGGAAACTGTAAGACTTAGAGCAACGAACAAAAAACCATCTGATAGCGCTTAATTTTATCTATTTTTTCGACTAAACCCGGAGCCGCTCCGGGCAACGGTTCCGGCTACAGAGGCGATCAAAGTTTTTCACTAAAAAAATTCATAAAAAAAAAAACTAAAAGTCGTAGAGCACTGCGGTTTGTTCCATTGAATTCTACGGCTCATTTTACATATTATATCAATTTTTCACAGGAATTAAAAATTTAAAATTTTTTGCCTAAATTTAGGGTAGTCATTTGTCATAGTGGAAAATTTTATTCAATAAAAAAATTCATAACTCGAAAACTAAAAGTCGTAGAGCAACGCGGTTTGTTCCATTGGATTCAGCGGATTTTTTTCTGTATTATACCAACTTTTCACGAGATTTAAAATTTTCAAATTTTTTGCTCAAATTTCCTGAGTAATAAATTTGTGCCTACACCTTACCTTCAAAGTGATGAAAAAAAATTTTTTTTTAAATTCACTCCACCAAATTTTTATGGACTTCTTTATGTCTTAACAACCCACAAAAGTTGTTTTTAGTCCACAAAAAGTCCATATGTTCGATTTTTAGATGTTTGATTTTTTCAATTTTCGTCGCAGTTTTTGTCGAATTTGGGTACCCGGAACTTTTCTCGAGCAATAGCTCCGGAACTATCAGAGATAACCCCATGAAGTGTATTATCGTTGGAAAGCTCTTTAAATTATCTATCTTTTTCAAAAAAAATTAGTGTTCTGCGACTAATAGTTTTCGAGCAAATTTGAGAAAAATGCAAAAATTGGTAAAATTTTAAAAAATTCATAACTAAAAAACTATTCGGAATTTGGCAATTTTCTCGATGCCAATCGATTCCCCGGATCATTTTGCATAGGTAAGGATCAAAACAGTTCCACTTTTTCGAATAGTTTAGTCGTAATTGGGAAAATAAAAAAAATAAAAAAAAAGTTAACACCCCCCCCTTAAAATCGGTCAATTTTTAAAGTGTCTCTAAATCAAATGAAACCTATTCTATCTTATAGATTTTGATGTGCTCTTTACGATCGAACAAACCGTTTTCGTCTAGCTCTTTTAGTTTGGCCGTAATCGGCGTTTGAAAATTGAAAAATTTTTTGCGAGATATCGCCTTGAGTCCTATGCCATTTTGTAGAGTTTTTTATTCCGGTTATCCTCCATTTTTCCGTTTTTCGATAACTCTAATAGTTTCGCCGTAATTGGCGGTTGAAAATTGAAAAAAAGTGAAAATGGAAACCTTTTTTTGCGTTTTTCTCGGAAACTGTAAGACTTAGAGCAACGAACAAAAAACCATCTGATAGCGCTTAATTTTATCTATTTTTTCGACTAAACCCGGAGCCGCTCCGGGCAACGGTTCCGGCTACAGAGGCGATCAAAGTTTTTCACTAAAAAAATTCATAAAAAAAAAACTAAAAGTCGTAGAGCACTGCGGTTTGTTCCATTGAATTCTACGGCTCATTTTACATATTATATCAATTTTTCACAGGAATTAAAAATTTAAAATTTTTTGCCTAAATTTAGGGTAGTCATTTGTCATAGTGGAAAATTTTATTCAATAAAAAAATTCATAACTCGAAAACTAAAAGTCGTAGAGCAACGCGGTTTGTTCCATTGGATTCAGCGGATTTTTTTCTGTATTATACCAACTTTTCACGAGATTTAAAATTTTCAAATTTTTTGCTCAAATTTCCTGAGTAATAAATTTGTGCCTACACCTTACCTTCAAAGTGATGAAAAAAAATTTTTTTTTAAATTCACTCCACCAAATTTTTATGGACTTCTTTATGTCTTAACAACCCACAAAAGTTGTTTTTAGTCCACAAAAAGTCCATATGTTCGATTTTTAGATGTTTGATTTTTTCAATTTTCGTCGCAGTTTTGGTCGATTTTGGGTACCCGGAACTTTTCTCGAGCAATAGCTCCGGAACTATCAGAGATAACCCCATGAAGTGTATTATCGTTGGAAAGCTCTTTAAATTATCTATCTTTTTCAAAAAAAATTAGTGTTCTGCGACTAATAGTTTTCGAGCAAATTTGAGAAAAATGCAAAAATTGGTAAAATTTTAAAAAATTCATAACTAAAAAACTATTCGGAATTTGGCAATTTTCTCGATGCCAATCGATTCCCCGGATCATTTTGCATAGGTAAGGATCAAAACAGTTCCACTTTTTCGAATAGTTTAGTCGTAATTGGGAAAATAAAAAAAATAAAAAAAAAGTTAACACCCCCCCCTTAAAATCGGTCAATTTTTAAAGTGTCTCTAAATCAAATGAAACCTATTCTATCTTATAGATTTTGATGTGCTCTTTACGATCGAACAAACCGTTTTCGTCTAGCTCTTTTAGTTTGGCCGTAATCGGCGTTTGAAAATTGAAAAATTTTTTGCGAGATATCGCCTTGAGTCCTATGCCATTTTGTAGAGTTTTTTATTCCGGTTATCCTCCATTTTTCCGTTTTTCGATAACTCTAATAGTTTCGCCGTAATTGGCGGTTGAAAATTGAAAAAAAGTGAAAATGGAAACCTTTTTTTGCGTTTTTCTCGGAAACTGTAAGACTTAGAGCAACGAACAAAAAACCATCTGATAGCGCTTAATTTTATCTATTTTTTCGACTAAACCCGGAGCCGCTCCGGGCAACGGTTCCGGCTACAGAGGCGATCAAAGTTTTTCACTAAAAAAATTCATAAAAAAAAAACTAAAAGTCGTAGAGCACTGCGGTTTGTTCCATTGAATTCTACGGCTCATTTTACATATTATATCAATTTTTCACAGGAATTAAAAATTTAAAATTTTTTGCCTAAATTTAGGGTAGTCATTTGTCATAGTGGAAAATTTTATTCAATAAAAAAATTCATAACTCGAAAACTAAAAGTCGTAGAGCAACGCGGTTTGTTCCATTGGATTCAGCGGCTTTTTTTCTGTATTATACCAACTTTTCACGAGATTTAAAATTTTCAAATTTTTTGCTCAAATTTCCTGAGTAATAAATTTGTGCCTACACCTTACCTTCAAAGTGATGAAAAAAAATTTTTTTTTAAATTCACTCCACCAAATTTTTATGGACTTCTTTATGTCTTAACAACCCACAAAAGTTGTTTTTAGTCCACAAAAAGTCCATATGTTCGATTTTTAGATGTTTGATTTTTTCAATTTTCGTCGCAGTTTTGGTCGATTTTGGGTACCCGGAACTTTTGTCGAGCAATAGCTCCGGAACTATCAGAGATAACCCCATGAAGTGTATTATCGTTGGAAAGCTCTTTAAATTATCTATCTTTTTCAAAAAAAATTAGTGTTCTGCGACTAATAGTTTTCGAGCAAATTTGAGAAAAATGCAAAAATTGGTAAAATTTTAAAAAATTCATAACTAAAAAACTATTCGGAATTTGGCAATTTTCTCGATGCCAATCGATTCCCCGGATCATTTTGCATAGGTAAGGATCAAAACAGTTCCACTTTTTCGAATAGTTTAGTCGTAATTGGGAAAATAAAAAAAATAAAAAAAAAGTTAACACCCCCCCCTTAAAATCGGTCAATTTTTAAAGTGTCTCTAAATCAAATGAAACCTATTCTATCTTATAGATTTTGATGTGCTCTTTACGATCGAACAAACCGTTTTCGTCTAGCTCTTTTAGTTTGGCCGTAATCGGCGTTTGAAAATTGAAAAATTTTTTGCGAGATATCGCCTTGAGTCCTATGCCATTTTGTAGAGTTTTTTATTCCGGTTATCCTCCATTTTTCCGTTTTTCGATAACTCTAATAGTTTCGCCGTAATTGGCGGTTGAAAATTGAAAAAAAGTGAAAATGGAAACCTTTTTTTGCGTTTTTCTCGGAAACTGTAAGACTTAGAGCAACGAACAAAAAACCATCTGATAGCGCTTAATTTTATCTATTTTTTCGACTAAACCCGGAGCCGCTCCGGGCAACGGTTCCGGCTACAGAGGCGATCAAAGTTTTTCACTAAAAAAATTCATAAAAAAAAAACTAAAAGTCGTAGAGCACTGCGGTTTGTTCCATTGAATTCTACGGCTCATTTTACATATTATATCAATTTTTCACAGGAATTAAAAATTTAAAATTTTTTGCCTAAATTTAGGGTAGTCATTTGTCATAGTGGAAAATTTTATTCAATAAAAAAATTCATAACTCGAAAACTAAAAGTCGTAGAGCAACGCGGTTTGTTCCATTGGATTCAGCGGATTTTTTTCTGTATTATACCAACTTTTCACGAGATTTAAAATTTTCAAATTTTTTGCTCAAATTTCCTGAGTAATAAATTTGTGCCTACACCTTACCTTCAAAGTGATGAAAAAAAATTTTTTTTTAAATTCACTCCACCAAATTTTTATGGACTTCTTTATGTCTTAACAACCCACAAAAGTTGTTTTTAGTCCACAAAAAGTCCATATGTTCGATTTTTAGATGTTTGATTTTTTCAATTTTCGTCGCAGTTTTGGTCGATTTTGGGTACCCGGAACTTTTCTCGAGCAATAGCTCCGGAACTATCAGAGATAACCCCATGGAGTGTATTATCGTTGGAAAGCTCTTTAAATTATCTATCTTTTTCAAAAAAAATTAGTGTTCTGCGACTAATAGTTTTCGAGCAAATTTGAGAAAAATGCAAAAATTGGTAAAATTTTAAAAAATTCATAACTAAAAAACTATTCGGAATTTGGCAATTTTCTCGATGCCAATCGATTCCCCGGATCATTTTGCATAGGTAAGGATCAAAACAGTTCCACTTTTTCGAATAGTTTAGTCGTAATTGGGAAAATAAAAAAAATAAAAAAAAAGTTAACACCCCCCCCTTAAAATCGGTCAATTTTTAAAGTGTCTCTAAATCAAATGAAACCTATTCTATCTTATAGATTTTGATGTGCTCTTTACGATCGAACAAACCGTTTTCGTCTAGCTCTTTTAGTTTGGCCGTAATCGGCGTTTGAAAATTGAAAAATTTTTTGCGAGATATCGCCTTGAGTCCTATGCCATTTTGTAGAGTTTTTTATTCCGGTTATCCTCCATTTTTCCGTTTTTCGATAACTCTAATAGTTTCGCCGTAATTGGCGGTTGAAAATTGAAAAAAAGTGAAAATGGAAACCTTTTTTTGCGTTTTTCTCGGAAACTGTAAGACTTAGAGCAACGAACAAAAAACCATCTGATAGCGCTTAATTTTATCTATTTTTTCGACTAAACCCGGAGCCGCTCCGGGCAACGGTTCCGGCTACAGAGGCGATCAAAGTTTTTCACTAAAAAAATTCATAAAAAAAAAACTAAAAGTCGTAGAGCACTGCGGTTTGTTCCATTGAATTCTACGGCTCATTTTACATATTATATCAATTTTTCACAGGAATTAAAAATTTAAAATTTTTTGCCTAAATTTAGGGTAGTCATTTGTCATAGTGGAAAATTTTATTCAATAAAAAAATTCATAACTCGAAAACTAAAAGTCGTAGAGCAACGCGGTTTGTTCCATTGGATTCAGCGGATTTTTTTCTGTATTATACCAACTTTTCACGAGATTTAAAATTTTCAAATTTTTTGCTCAAATTTCCTGAGTAATAAATTTGTGCCTACACCTTACCTTCAAAGTGATGAAAAAAAATTTTTTTTTAAATTCACTCCACCAAATTTTTATGGACTTCTTTATGTCTTAACAACCCACAAAACTTGTTTTTAGTCCACAAAAAGTCCATATGTTCGATTTTTAGATGTTTGATTTTTTCAATTTTCGTCGCAGTTTTTGTCGAATTTGGGTACCCGGAACTTTTCTCGAGCAATAGCTCCGGAACTATCAGAGATAACCCCATGAAGTGTATTATCGTTGGAAAGCTCTTTAAATTATCTATCTTTTTCAAAAAAAATTAGTGTTCTGCGACTAATAGTTTTCGAGCAAATTTGAGAAAAATGCAAAAATTGGTAAAATTTTAAAAAATTCATAACTAAAAAACTATTCGGAATTTGGCAATTTTCTCGATGCCAATCGATTCCCCGGATCATTTTGCATAGGTAAGGATCAAAACAGTTCCACTTTTTCGAATAGTTTAGTCGTAATTGGGAAAATAAAAAAAATAAAAAAAAAGTTAACACCCCCCCCTTAAAATCGGTCAATTTTTAAAGTGTCTCTAAATCAAATGAAACCTATTCTATCTTATAGATTTTGATGTGCTCTTTACGATCGAACAAACCGTTTTCGTCTAGCTCTTTTAGTTTGGCCGTAATCGGCGTTTGAAAATTGAAAAATTTTTTGCGAGATATCGCCTTGAGTCCTATGCCATTTTGTAGAGTTTTTTATTCCGGTTATCCTCCATTTTTCCGTTTTTCGATAACTCTAATAGTTTCGCCGTAATTGGCGGTTGAAAATTGAAAAAAAGTGAAAATGGAAACCTTTTTTTGCGTTTTTCTCGGAAACTGTAAGACTTAGAGCAACGAACAAAAAACCATCTGATAGCGCTTAATTTTATCTATTTTTTCGACTAAACCCGGAGCCGCTCCGGGCAACGGTTCCGGCTACAGAGGCGATCAAAGTTTTTCACTAAAAAAATTCATAAAAAAAAAACTAAAAGTCGTAGAGCACTGCGGTTTGTTCCATTGAATTCTACGGCTCATTTTACATATTATATCAATTTTTCACAGGAATTAAAAATTTAAAATTTTTTGCCTAAATTTAGGGTAGTCATTTGTCATAGTGGAAAATTTTATTCAATAAAAAAATTCATAACTCGAAAACTAAAAGTCGTAGAGCAACGCGGTTTGTTCCATTGGATTCAGCGGATTTTTTTCTGTATTATACCAACTTTTCACGAGATTTAAAATTTTCAAATTTTTTGCTCAAATTTCCTGAGTAATAAATTTGTGCCTACACCTTACCTTCAAAGTGATGAAAAAAAATTTTTTTTTAAATTCACTCCACCAAATTTTTATGGACTTCTTTATGTCTTAACAACCCACAAAAGTTGTTTTTAGTCCACAAAAAGTCCATATGTTCGATTTTTAGATGTTTGATTTTTTCAATTTTCGTCGCAGTTTTGGTCGATTTTGGGTACCCGGAACTTTTCTCGAGCAATAGCTCCGGAACTATCAGAGATAACCCCATGGAGTGTATTATCGTTGGAAAGCTCTTTAAATTATCTATCTTTTTCAAAAAAAATTAGTGTTCTGCGACTAATAGTTTTCGAGCAAATTTGAGAAAAATGCAAAAATTGGTAAAATTTTAAAAAATTCATAACTAAAAAACTATTCGGAATTTGGCAATTTTCTCGATGCCAATCGATTCCCCGGATCATTTTGCATAGGTAAGGATCAAAACAGTTCCACTTTTTCGAATAGTTTAGTCGTAATTGGGAAAATAAAAAAAATAAAAAAAAAGTTAACACCCCCCCCTTAAAATCGGTCAATTTTTAAAGTGTCTCTAAATCAAATGAAACCTATTCTATCTTATAGATTTTGATGTGCTCTTTACGATCGAACAAACCGTTTTCGTCTAGCTCTTTTAGTTTGGCCGTAATCGGCGTTTGAAAATTGAAAAATTTTTTGCGAGATATCGCCTTGAGTCCTATGCCATTTTGTAGAGTTTTTTATTCCGGTTATCCTCCATTTTTCCGTTTTTCGATAACTCTAATAGTTTCGCCGTAATTGGCGGTTGAAAATTGAAAAAAAGTGAAAATGGAAACCTTTTTTTGCGTTTTTCTCGGAAACTGTAAGACTTAGAGCAACGAACAAAAAACCATCTGATAGCGCTTAATTTTATCTATTTTTTCGACTAAACCCGGAGCCGCTCCGGGCAACGGTTCCGGCTACAGAGGCGATCAAAGTTTTTCACTAAAAAAATTCATAAAAAAAAAACTAAAAGTCGTAGAGCACTGCGGTTTGTTCCATTGAATTCTACGGCTCATTTTACATATTATATCAATTTTTCACAGGAATTAAAAATTTAAAATTTTTTGCCTAAATTTAGGGTAGTCATTTGTCATAGTGGAAAATTTTATTCAATAAAAAAATTCATAACTCGAAAACTAAAAGTCGTAGAGCAACGCGGTTTGTTCCATTGGATTCAGCGGATTTTTTTCTGTATTATACCAACTTTTCACGAGATTTAAAATTTTCAAATTTTTTGCTCAAATTTCCTGAGTAATAAATTTGTGCCTACACCTTACCTTCAAAGTGATGAAAAAAAATTTTTTTTTAAATTCACTCCACCAAATTTTTATGGACTTCTTTATGTCTTAACAACCCACAAAAGTTGTTTTTAGTCCACAAAAAGTCCATATGTTCGATTTTTAGATGTTTGATTTTTTCAATTTTCGTCGCAGTTTTGGTCGATTTTGGGTACCCGGAACTTTTCTCGAGCAATAGCTCCGGAACTATCAGAGATAACCCTATGAAGTGTATTATCGTTGGAAAGCTCTTTAAATTATCTATCTTTTTCAAAAAAAATTAGTGTTCTGCGACTAATAGTTTTCGAGCAAATTTGAGAAAAATGCAAAAATTGGTAAAATTTTAAAAAATTCATAACTAAAAAACTATTCGGAATTTGGCAATTTTCTCGATGCCAATCGATTCCCCGGATCATTTTGCATAGGTAAGGATCAAAACAGTTCCACTTTTTCGAATAGTTTAGTCGTAATTGGGAAAATAAAAAAAATAAAAAAAAAGTTAACACCCCCCCCTTAAAATCGGTCAATTTTTAAAGTGTCTCTAAATCAAATGAAACCTATTCTATCTTATAGATTTTGATGTGCTCTTTACGATCGAACAAACCGTTTTCGTCTAGCTCTTTTAGTTTGGCCGTAATCGGCGTTTGAAAATTGAAAAATTTTTTGCGAGATATCGCCTTGAGTCCTATGCCATTTTGTAGAGTTTTTTATTCCGGTTATCCTCCATTTTTCCGTTTTTCGATAACTCTAATAGTTTCGCCGTAATTGGCGGTTGAAAATTGAAAAAAAGTGAAAATGGAAACCTTTTTTTGCGTTTTTCTCGGAAACTGTAAGACTTAGAGCAACGAACAAAAAACCATCTGATAGCGCTTAATTTTATCTATTTTTTCGACTAAACCCGGAGCCGCTCCGGGCAACGGTTCCGGCTACAGAGGCGATCAAAGTTTTTCACTAAAAAAATTCATAAAAAAAAAACTAAAAGTCGTAGAGCACTGCGGTTTGTTCCATTGAATTCTACGGCTCATTTTACATATTATATCAATTTTTCACAGGAATTAAAAATTTAAAATTTTTTGCCTAAATTTAGGGTAGTCATTTGTCATAGTGGAAAATTTTATTCAATAAAAAAATTCATAACTCGAAAACTAAAAGTCGTAGAGCAACGCGGTTTGTTCCATTGGATTCAGCGGATTTTTTTCTGTATTATACCAACTTTTCACGAGATTTAAAATTTTCAAATTTTTTGCTCAAATTTCCTGAGTAATAAATTTGTGCCTACACCTTACCTTCAAAGTGATGAAAAAAAAATTTTTTTTAAATTCACTCCACCAAATTTTTATGGACTTCTTTATGTCTTAACAACCCACAAAAGTTGTTTTTAGTCCACAAAAAGTCCATATGTTCGATTTTTAGATGTTTGATTTTTTCAATTTTCGTCGCAGTTTTGGTCGATTTTGGGTACCCGGAACTTTTGTCGAGCAATAGCTCCGGAACTATCAGAGATAACCCCATGAAGTGTATTATCGTTGGAAAGCTCTTTAAATTATCTATCTTTTTCAAAAAAAATTAGTGTTCTGCGACTAATAGTTTTCGAGCAAATTTGAGAAAAATGCAAAAATTGGTAAAATTTTAAAAAATTCATAACTAAAAAACTATTCGGAATTTGGCAATTTTCTCGATGCCAATCGATTCCCCGGATCATTTTGCATAGGTAAGGATCAAAACAGTTCCACTTTTTCGAATAGTTTAGTCGTAATTGGGAAAATAAAAAAAATAAAAAAAAAGTTAACACCCCCCCCTTAAAATCGGTCAATTTTTAAAGTGTCTCTAAATCAAATGAAACCTATTCTATCTTATAGATTTTGATGTGCTCTTTACGATCGAACAAACCGTTTTCGTCTAGCTCTTTTAGTTTGGCCGTAATCGGCGTTTGAAAATTGAAAAATTTTTTGCGAGATATCGCCTTGAGTCCTATGCCATTTTGTAGAGTTTTTTATTCCGGTTATCCTCCATTTTTCCGTTTTTCGATAACTCTAATAGTTTCGCCGTAATTGGCGGTTGAAAATTGAAAAAAAGTGAAAATGGAAACCTTTTTTTGCGTTTTTCTCGGAAACTGTAAGACTTAGAGCAACGAACAAAAAACCATCTGATAGCGCTTAATTTTATCTATTTTTTCGACTAAACCCGGAGCCGCTCCGGGCAACGGTTCCGGCTACAGAGGCGATCAAAGTTTTTCACTAAAAAAATTCATAAAAAAAAAACTAAAAGTCGTAGAGCACTGCGGTTTGTTCCATTGAATTCTACGGCTCATTTTACATATTATATCAATTTTTCACAGGAATTAAAAATTTAAAATTTTTTGCCTAAATTTAGGGTAGTCATTTGTCATAGTGGAAAATTTTATTCAATAAAAAAATTCATAACTCGAAAACTAAAAGTCGTAGAGCAACGCGGTTTGTTCCATTGGATTCAGCGGATTTTTTTCTGTATTATACCAACTTTTCACGAGATTTAAAATTTTCAAATTTTTTGCTCAAATTTCCTGAGTAATAAATTTGTGCCTACACCTTACCTTCAAAGTGATGAAAAAAAAATTTTTTTTAAATTCACTCCACCAAATTTTTATGGACTTCTTTATGTCTTAACAACCCACAAAAGTTGTTTTTAGTCCACAAAAAGTCCATATGTTCGATTTTTAGATGTTTGATTTTTTCAATTTTCGTCGCAGTTTTGGTCGATTTTGGGTACCCGGAACTTTTGTCGAGCAATAGCTCCGGAACTATCAGAGATAACCCCATGAAGTGTATTATCGTTGGAAAGCTCTTTAAATTATCTATCTTTTTCAAAAAAAATTAGTGTTCTGCGACTAATAGTTTTCGAGCAAATTTGAGAAAAATGCAAAAATTGGTAAAATTTTAAAAAATTCATAACTAAAAAACTATTCGGAATTTGGCAATTTTCTCGATGCCAATCGATTCCCCGGATCATTTTGCATAGGTAAGGATCAAAACAGTTCCACTTTTTCGAATAGTTTAGTCGTAATTGGGAAAATAAAAAAAATAAAAAAAAAGTTAACACCCCCCCCTTAAAATCGGTCAATTTTTAAAGTGTCTCTAAATCAAATGAAACCTATTCTATCTTATAGATTTTGATGTGCTCTTTACGATCGAACAAACCGTTTTCGTCTAGCTCTTTTAGTTTGGCCGTAATCGGCGTTTGAAAATTGAAAAATTTTTTGCGAGATATCGCCTTGAGTCCTATGCCATTTTGTAGAGTTTTTTATTCCGGTTATCCTCCATTTTTCCGTTTTTCGATAACTCTAATAGTTTCGCCGTAATTGGCGGTTGAAAATTGAAAAAAAGTGAAAATGGAAACCTTTTTTTGCGTTTTTCTCGGAAACTGTAAGACTTAGAGCAACGAACAAAAAACCATCTGATAGCGCTTAATTTTATCTATTTTTTCGACTAAACCCGGAGCCGCTCCGGGCAACGGTTCCGGCTACAGAGGCGATCAAAGTTTTTCACTAAAAAAATTCATAAAAAAAAAAACTAAAAGTCGTAGAGCACTGCGGTTTGTTCCATTGAATTCTACGGCTCATTTTACATATTATATCAATTTTTCACAGGAATTAAAAATTTAAAATTTTTTGCCTAAATTTAGGGTAGTCATTTGTCATAGTGGAAAATTTTATTCAATAAAAAAATTCATAACTCGAAAACTAAAAGTCGTAGAGCAACGCGGTTTGTTCCATTGGATTCAGCGGATTTTTTTCTGTATTATACCAACTTTTCACGAGATTTAAAATTTTCAAATTTTTTGCTCAAATTTCCTGAGTAATAAATTTGTGCCTACACCTTACCTTCAAAGTGATGAAAAAAAATTTTTTTTTAAATTCACTCCACCAAATTTTTATGGACTTCTTTATGTCTTAACAACCCACAAAAGTTGTTTTTAGTCCACAAAAAGTCCATATGTTCGATTTTTAGATGTTTGATTTTTTCAATTTTCGTCGCAGTTTTTGTCGAATTTGGGTACCCGGAACTTTTCTCGAGCAATAGCTCCGGAACTATCAGAGATAACCCCATGAAGTGTATTATCGTTGGAAAGCTCTTTAAATTATCTATCTTTTTCAAAAAAAATTAGTGTTCTGCGACTAATAGTTTTCGAGCAAATTTGAGAAAAATGCAAAAATTGGTAAAATTTTAAAAAATTCATAACTAAAAAACTATTCGGAATTTGGCAATTTTCTCGATGCCAATCGATTCCCCGGATCATTTTGCATAGGTAAGGATCAAAACAGTTCCACTTTTTCGAATAGTTTAGTCGTAATTGGGAAAATAAAAAAAATAAAAAAAAAGTTAACACCCCCCCCTTAAAATCGGTCAATTTTTAAAGTGTCTCTAAATCAAATGAAACCTATTCTATCTTATAGATTTTGATGTGCTCTTTACGATCGAACAAACCGTTTTCGTCTAGCTCTTTTAGTTTGGCCGTAATCGGCGTTTGAAAATTGAAAAATTTTTTGCGAGATATCGCCTTGAGTCCTATGCCATTTTGTAGAGTTTTTTATTCCGGTTATCCTCCATTTTTCCGTTTTTCGATAACTCTAATAGTTTCGCCGTAATTGGCGGTTGAAAATTGAAAAAAAGTGAAAATGGAAACCTTTTTTTGCGTTTTTCTCGGAAACTGTAAGACTTAGAGCAACGAACAAAAAACCATCTGATAGCGCTTAATTTTATCTATTTTTTCGACTAAACCCGGAGCCGCTCCGGGCAACGGTTCCGGCTACAGAGGCGATCAAAGTTTTTCACTAAAAAAATTCATAAAAAAAAAACTAAAAGTCGTAGAGCACTGCGGTTTGTTCCATTGAATTCTACGGCTCATTTTACATATTATATCAATTTTTCACAGGAATTAAAAATTTAAAATTTTTTGCCTAAATTTAGGGTAGTCATTTGTCATAGTGGAAAATTTTATTCAATAAAAAAATTCATAACTCGAAAACTAAAAGTCGTAGAGCAACGCGGTTTGTTCCATTGGATTCAGCGGATTTTTTTCTGTATTATACCAACTTTTCACGAGATTTAAAATTTTCAAATTTTTTGCTCAAATTTCCTGAGTAATAAATTTGTGCCTACACCTTACCTTCAAAGTGATGAAAAAAAATTTTTTTTTAAATTCACTCCACCAAATTTTTATGGACTTCTTTATGTCTTAACAACCCACAAAAGTTGTTTTTAGTCCACAAAAAGTCCATATGTTCGATTTTTAGATGTTTGATTTTTTCAATTTTCGTCGCAGTTTTGGTCGATTTTGGGTACCCGGAACTTTTCTCGAGCAATAGCTCCGGAACTATCAGAGATAACCCCATGAAGTGTATTATCGTTGGAAAGCTCTTTAAATTATCTATCTTTTTCAAAAAAAATTAGTGTTCTGCGACTAATAGTTTTCGAGCAAATTTGAGAAAAATGCAAAAATTGGTAAAATTTTAAAAAATTCATAACTAAAAAACTATTCGGAATTTGGCAATTTTCTCGATGCCAATCGATTCCCCGGATCATTTTGCATAGGTAAGGATCAAAACAGTTCCACTTTTTCGAATAGTTTAGTCGTAATTGGGAAAATAAAAAAAATAAAAAAAAAGTTAACACCCCCCCCTTAAAATCGGTCAATTTTTAAAGTGTCTCTAAATCAAATGAAACCTATTCTATCTTATAGATTTTGATGTGCTCTTTACGATCGAACAAACCGTTTTCGTCTAGCTCTTTTAGTTTGGCCGTAATCGGCGTTTGAAAATTGAAAAATTTTTTGCGAGATATCGCCTTGAGTCCTATGCCATTTTGTAGAGTTTTTTATTCCGGTTATCCTCCATTTTTCCGTTTTTCGATAACTCTAATAGTTTCGCCGTAATTGGCGGTTGAAAATTGAAAAAAAGTGAAAATGGAAACCTTTTTTTGCGTTTTTCTCGGAAACTGTAAGACTTAGAGCAACGAACAAAAAACCATCTGATAGCGCTTAATTTTATCTATTTTTTCGACTAAACCCGGAGCCGCTCCGGGCAACGGTTCCGGCTACAGAGGCGATCAAAGTTTTTCACTAAAAAAATTCATAAAAAAAAAACTAAAAGTCGTAGAGCACTGCGGTTTGTTCCATTGAATTCTACGGCTCATTTTACATATTATATCAATTTTTCACAGGAATTAAAAATTTAAAATTTTTTGCCTAAATTTAGGGTAGTCATTTGTCATAGTGGAAAATTTTATTCAATAAAAAAATTCATAACTCGAAAACTAAAAGTCGTAGAGCAACGCGGTTTGTTCCATTGGATTCAGCGGATTTTTTTCTGTATTATACCAACTTTTCACGAGATTTAAAATTTTCAAATTTTTTGCTCAAATTTCCTGAGTAATAAATTTGTGCCTACACCTTACCTTCAAAGTGATGAAAAAAAATTTTTTTTTAAATTCACTCCACCAAATTTTTATGGACTTCTTTATGTCTTAACAACCCACAAAAGTTGTTTTTAGTCCACAAAAAGTCCATATGTTCGATTTTTAGATGTTTGATTTTTTCAATTTTCGTCGCAGTTTTGGTCGATTTTGGGTACCCGGAACTTTTCTCGAGCAATAGCTCCGGAACTATCAGAGATAACCCTATGAAGTGTATTATCGTTGGAAAGCTCTTTAAATTATCTATCTTTTTCAAAAAAAATTAGTGTTCTGCGACTAATAGTTTTCGAGCAAATTTGAGAAAAATGCAAAAATTGGTAAAATTTTAAAAAATTCATAACTAAAAAACTATTCGGAATTTGGCAATTTTCTCGATGCCAATCGATTCCCCGGATCATTTTGCATAGGTAAGGATCAAAACAGTTCCACTTTTTCGAATAGTTTAGTCGTAATTGGGAAAATAAAAAAAATAAAAAAAAAGTTAACACCCCCCCCTTAAAATCGGTCAATTTTTAAAGTGTCTCTAAATCAAATGAAACCTATTCTATCTTATAGATTTTGATGTGCTCTTTACGATCGAACAAACCGTTTTCGTCTAGCTCTTTTAGTTTGGCCGTAATCGGCGTTTGAAAATTGAAAAATTTTTTGCGAGATATCGCCTTGAGTCCTATGCCATTTTGTAGAGTTTTTTATTCCGGTTATCCTCCATTTTTCCGTTTTTCGATAACTCTAATAGTTTCGCCGTAATTGGCGGTTGAAAATTGAAAAAAAGTGAAAATGGAAACCTTTTTTTGCGTTTTTCTCGGAAACTGTAAGACTTAGAGCAACGAACAAAAAACCATCTGATAGCGCTTAATTTTATCTATTTTTTCGACTAAACCCGGAGCCGCTCCGGGCAACGGTTCCGGGTACAGAGGCGATCAAAGTTTTTCACTAAAAAAATTCATAAAAAAAAAACTAAAAGTCGTAGAGCACTGCGGTTTGTTCCATTGAATTCTACGGCTCATTTTACATATTATATCAATTTTTCACAGGAATTAAAAATTTAAAATTTTTTGCCTAAATTTAGGGTAGTCATTTGTCATAGTGGAAAATTTTATTCAATAAAAAAATTCATAACTCGAAAACTAAAAGTCGTAGAGCAACGCGGTTTGTTCCATTGGATTCAGCGGATTTTTTTCTGTATTATACCAACTTTTCACGAGATTTAAAATTTTCAAATTTTTTGCTCAAATTTCCTGAGTAATAAATTTGTGCCTACACCTTACCTTCAAAGTGATGAAAAAAAATTTTTTTTTAAATTCACTCCACCAAATTTTTATGGACTTCTTTATGTCTTAACAACCCACAAAAGTTGTTTTTAGTCCACAAAAAGTCCATATGTTCGATTTTTAGATGTTTGATTTTTTCAATTTTCGTCGCAGTTTTGGTCGATTTTGGGTACCCGGAACTTTTGTCGAGCAATAGCTCCGGAACTATCAGAGATAACCCCATGAAGTGTATTATCGTTGGAAAGCTCTTTAAATTATCTATCTTTTTCAAAAAAAATTAGTGTTCTGCGACTAATAGTTTTCGAGCAAATTTGAGAAAAATGCAAAAATTGGTAAAATTTTAAAAAATTCATAACTAAAAAACTATTCGGAATTTGGCAATTTTCTCGATGCCAATCGATTCCCCGGATCATTTTGCATAGGTAAGGATCAAAACAGTTCCACTTTTTCGAATAGTTTAGTCGTAATTGGGAAAATAAAAAAAATAAAAAAAAAGTTAACACCCCCCCCTTAAAATCGGTCAATTTTTAAAGTGTCTCTAAATCAAATGAAACCTATTCTATCTTATAGATTTTGATGTGCTCTTTACGATCGAACAAACCGTTTTCGTCTAGCTCTTTTAGTTTGGCCGTAATCGGCGTTTGAAAATTGAAAAATTTTTTGCGAGATATCGCCTTGAGTCCTATGCCATTTTGTAGAGTTTTTTATTCCGGTTATCCTCCATTTTTCCGTTTTTCGATAACTCTAATAGTTTCGCCGTAATTGGCGGTTGAAAATTGAAAAAAAGTGAAAATGGAAACCTTTTTTTGCGTTTTTCTCGGAAACTGTAAGACTTAGAGCAACGAACAAAAAACCATCTGATAGCGCTTAATTTTATCTATTTTTTCGACTAAACCCGGAGCCGCTCCGGGCAACGGTTCCGGCTACAGAGGCGATCAAAGTTTTTCACTAAAAAAATTCATAAAAAAAAAACTAAAAGTCGTAGAGCACTGCGGTTTGTTCCATTGAATTCTACGGCTCATTTTACATATTATATCAATTTTTCACAGGAATTAAAAATTTAAAATTTTTTGCCTAAATTTAGGGTAGTCATTTGTCATAGTGGAAAATTTTATTCAATAAAAAAATTCATAACTCGAAAACTAAAAGTCGTAGAGCAACGCGGTTTGTTCCATTGGATTCAGCGGATTTTTTTCTGTATTATACCAACTTTTCACGAGATTTAAAATTTTCAAATTTTTTGCTCAAATTTCCTGAGTAATAAATTTGTGCCTACACCTTACCTTCAAAGTGATGAAAAAAAATTTTTTTTTAAATTCACTCCACCAAATTTTTATGGACTTCTTTATGTCTTAACAACCCACAAAAGTTGTTTTTAGTCCACAAAAAGTCCATATGTTCGATTTTTAGATGTTTGATTTTTTCAATTTTCGTCGCAGTTTTGGTCGATTTTGGGTACCCGGAACTTTTCTCGAGCAATAGCTCCGGAACTATCAGAGATAACCCCATGAAGTGTATTATCGTTGGAAAGCTCTTTAAATTATCTATCTTTTTCAAAAAAAATTAGTGTTCTGCGACTAATAGTTTTCGAGCAAATTTGAGAAAAATGCAAAAATTGGTAAAATTTTAAAAAATTCATAACTAAAAAACTATTCGGAATTTGGCAATTTTCTCGATGCCAATCGATTCCCCGGATCATTTTGCATAGGTAAGGATCAAAACAGTTCCACTTTTTCGAATAGTTTAGTCGTAATTGGGAAAATAAAAAAAATAAAAAAAAAGTTAACACCCCCCCCTTAAAATCGGTCAATTTTTAAAGTGTCTCTAAATCAAATGAAACCTATTCTATCTTATAGATTTTGATGTGCTCTTTACGATCGAACAAACCGTTTTCGTCTAGCTCTTTTAGTTTGGCCGTAATCGGCGTTTGAAAATTGAAAAATTTTTTGCGAGATATCGCCTTGAGTCCTATGCCATTTTGTAGAGTTTTTTATTCCGGTTATCCTCCATTTTTCCGTTTTTCGATAACTCTAATAGTTTCGCCGTAATTGGCGGTTGAAAATTGAAAAAAAGTGAAAATGGAAACCTTTTTTTGCGTTTTTCTCGGAAACTGTAAGACTTAGAGCAACGAACAAAAAACCATCTGATAGCGCTTAATTTTATCTATTTTTTCGACTAAACCCGGAGCCGCTCCGGGCAACGGTTCCGGCTACAGAGGCGATCAAAGTTTTTCACTAAAAAAATTCATAAAAAAAAAAACTAAAAGTCGTAGAGCACTGCGGTTTGTTCCATTGAATTCTACGGCTCATTTTACATATTATATCAATTTTTCACAGGAATTAAAAATTTAAAATTTTTTGCCTAAATTTAGGGTAGTCATTTGTCATAGTGGAAAATTTTATTCAATAAAAAAATTCATAACTCGAAAACTAAAAGTCGTAGAGCAACGCGGTTTGTTCCATTGGATTCAGCGGATTTTTTTCTGTATTATACCAACTTTTCACGAGATTTAAAATTTTCAAATTTTTTGCTCAAATTTCCTGAGTAATAAATTTGTGCCTACACCTTACCTTCAAAGTGATGAAAAAAAATTTTTTTTTAAATTCACTCCACCAAATTTTTATGGACTTCTTTATGTCTTAACAACCCACAAAAGTTGTTTTTAGTCCACAAAAAGTCCATATGTTCGATTTTTAGATGTTTGATTTTTTCAATTTTCGTCGCAGTTTTTGTCGAATTTGGGTACCCGGAACTTTTCTCGAGCAATAGCTCCGGAACTATCAGAGATAACCCCATGAAGTGTATTATCGTTGGAAAGCTCTTTAAATTATCTATCTTTTTCAAAAAAAATTAGTGTTCTGCGACTAATAGTTTTCGAGCAAATTTGAGAAAAATGCAAAAATTGGTAAAATTTTAAAAAATTCATAACTAAAAAACTATTCGGAATTTGGCAATTTTCTCGATGCCAATCGATTCCCCGGATCATTTTGCATAGGTAAGGATCAAAACAGTTCCACTTTTTCGAATAGTTTAGTCGTAATTGGGAAAATAAAAAAAATAAAAAAAAGTTAACACCCCCCCCTTAAAATCGGTCAATTTTTAAAGTGTCTCTAAATCAAATGAAACCTATTCTATCTTATAGATTTTGATGTGCTCTTTACGATCGAACAAACCGTTTTCGTCTAGCTCTTTTAGTTTGGCCGTAATCGGCGTTTGAAAATTGAAAAATTTTTTGCGAGATATCGCCTTGAGTCCTATGCCATTTTGTAGAGTTTTTTTATTCCGGTTATCCTCCATTTTTCCGTTTTTCGATAACTCTAATAGTTTCGCCGTAATTGGCGGTTGAAAATTGAAAAAAAGTGAAAATGGAAACCTTTTTTTGCGTTTTTCTCGGAAACTGTAAGACTTAGAGCAACGAACAAAAAACCATCTGATAGCGCTTAATTTTATCTATTTTTTCGACTAAACCCGGAGCCGCTCCGGGCAACGGTTCCGGCTACAGAGGCGATCAAAGTTTTTCACTAAAAAAATTCATAAAAAAAAAACTAAAAGTCGTAGAGCACTGCGGTTTGTTCCATTGAATTCTACGGCTCATTTTACATATTATATCAATTTTTCACAGGAATTAAAAATTTAAAATTTTTTGCCTAAATTTAGGGTAGTCATTTGTCATAGTGGAAAATTTTATTCAATAAAAAAATTCATAACTCGAAAACTAAAAGTCGTAGAGCAACGCGGTTTGTTCCATTGGATTCAGCGGCTTTTTTTCTGTATTATACCAACTTTTCACGAGATTTAAAATTTTCAAATTTTTTGCTCAAATTTCCTGAGTAATAAATTTGTGCCTACACCTTACCTTCAAAGTGATGAAAAAAAATTTTTTTTTAAATTCACTCCACCAAATTTTTATGGACTTCTTTATGTCTTAACAACCCACAAAAGTTGTTTTTAGTCCACAAAAAGTCCATATGTTCGATTTTTAGATGTTTGATTTTTTCAATTTTCGTCGCAGTTTTGGTCGATTTTGGGTACCCGGAACTTTTGTCGAGCAATAGCTCCGGAACTATCAGAGATAACCCCATGAAGTGTATTATCGTTGGAAAGCTCTTTAAATTATCTATCTTTTTCAAAAAAAATTAGTGTTCTGCGACTAATAGTTTTCGAGCAAATTTGAGAAAAATGCAAAAATTGGTAAAATTTTAAAAAATTCATAACTAAAAAACTATTCGGAATTTGGCAATTTTTTCGATGCCAATCGATTCCCCGGATCATTTTGCATAGGTAAGGATCAAAACAGTTCCACTTTTTCGAATAGTTTAGTCGTAATTGGGAAAATAAAAAAAATAAAAAAAAAGTTAACACCCCCCCCTTAAAATCGGTCAATTTTTAAAGTGTCTCTAAATCAAATGAAACCTATTCTATCTTATAGATTTTGATGTGCTCTTTACGATCGAACAAACCGTTTTCGTCTAGCTCTTTTAGTTTGGCCGTAATCGGCGTTTGAAAATTGAAAAATTTTTTGCGAGATATCGCCTTGAGTCCTATGCCTTTTTGTAGAGTTTTTTATTCCGGTTATCTTCCATTTTTCCGTTTTTCGATAACTCTAATAGTTTCGCCGTAATTGGCGGTTGAAAATTGAAAAAAAGTGAAAATGGAAACCTTTTTTTGCGTTTTTCTCGGAAACTGTAAGACTTAGAGCAACGAACAAAAAACCATCTGATAGCGCTTAATTTTATCTATTTTTTCGACTAAACCCGGAGCCGCTCCGGGCAACGGTTCCGGCTACAGAGGCGATCAAAGTTTTTCACTAAAAAAATTCATAAAAAAAAAACTAAAAGTCGTAGAGCACTGCGGTTTGTTCCATTGAATTCTACAGCTCATTTTACATATTATATCAATTTTTCACAAAAATTAAAAATTTAAAATTTTTTGTGAAAAGTTTTATTCAACAAAAAAATTCATAACTCGAAAACTAAAAGTCGTAGAGCAATGCGGTTTGTTCCATTGAATTCAGCGGCTCATTTTCTGTATTATACCAACTTCATAATTAAATTAATTCATAACTAAAAAACTATTGGGAATTTGGCAGTTTTCTCGACGCCAATCGATTCCCCGGATCATTTTGCATAGGTGAAGATGAAAATAGTTCACCTTTTTCGAATAGTTTAGCCGTAATTGGAGAATAATTCTCTAATTTTGTGGTAAAAAAAACACAAACCAATAAATAAATCAACTTTAATTGATATCTCTGTCAATTCACCAGCTAGAGCTATTGAACTACACGATCTAGTCATCTTCGCCTAAAAGTTTGTTCAGTTCATTGAGTCTTTGAATGGTTTCTTCAGTACTTTTCTTCTTCATTAATTCCTCTTTCTCCTTCTTCAAACTGAGCCTATTATTGGCATTCAATTCTTCAAACTTCCACGCACCTGTGCCGTCAAATTGCAAAATATGAGTGTGAAATTTCCTAAAACAAAAAATAAATAACTTGGCGCCAAAATTCAAAAAATACCAAAGAGTGGGCCGATGCGTAATTGTCAAAAGTGTGATTCCCATGTCAATGGCCGTTTGATAAATGAAGCTTTCAACATCTATGGACACCGCCGACGTGCACTCGTCCAACAGCGCGTACTTCGGCCTTGAAACACAAAATCAGTGCTGCCAACCTAAATTAGCGACACTCACTTGTGGTAAAACAATCGCGCGATTGCCATTCGCTGCTTTTCGCCGCCTGACAAAATATCCGTCCAATCCTTGACCTGGTGGAAGGTGTCCCTCTCGACGATGTGCTCCAAGTGCACCAATCGCATGATTTTCCGGAGCTCATCCTCGCTCACTTGTTTATTGATCATGTCGGTGGCTGTGTCCGGATAAATGATCTGGTCTCTCAAGTTGCCTATGACCATGTATGGCCGCTGGGGGATGTAGAACATTGAGTTCTTGGGGGTGTGGAGTTCGCCTCCATAGATGGGCCACAGCCCACTTAGAATGCGGAAAAGGCTGGATTTTCCGCAGCCATTAGGGCCCGTAATGAGCAAGTGTTGGCCCGGCTTTAATTCGAGGCTTAAGGAGGGGCACACCACGTCACAATTGGGGGTGACTATGGGGACGTTACGGAGGATGATTTCATTGGTGGTCGAGACGATTAATTTGCCTGAAAAGTGGTTAAAACTTGGGAATAAAGGTGCAGTGTGACCCATCGTTCCAGGCTGGAATTTACCGTTTGGGCGTATGGTGGCAAAATTTTTGATTTTTGGGAGGGTTTAAGGCCGTTTTGGTCAAAATTTGGACTTGAAATAATACACTGTCGTTAATTTTATTTTTCGGAATAAAGTTTCACGATGCCGTGACGAAAAGGGGTCTTTTTTTGGTTACGGCCCTTTTTGGCACTTTTTTGAAAAACCAAGCATCGAAAATGCGGTCATAGTGTGACCCATCTTTCCACACTGAATCGTTCCAATTAGTTCAAAACAATTAAAATTTCAGGTTTTTGACCTAGATTTAGAACAATTTGGCCCGTTTTTGAAAAAAATCAAATGGACCACATATTTCAATGGTGTTTATTTTGCAAATTAACACGGTAACACCTTTCTATTAAGATATAATTTCGAGTTTCATTAAAACAATAAAAAATAATTAATTTTTCGTCTGTGAGGGCCGTTTTTTGAAAAATAAACATCAAAATTCGGCAACAGTGTGACCCATGTTTCCTCACTGAATCGTTCGGATTAGTTTAAATAAATAAAAAGTTCAGCTTTTTGACCTAGTTTTAGGGCCATTCAGGCCGTTTTTGAAAAAAATCAAACACAAAAAATCTCAATAGTTCTTATTTTCCAATTTATAAATTGCATTTGTCAGTTTCAATCAAACTATTAAACAAAAATAAAATTTTTCGAGTAGGGGGGCCGTTTTTTCGAAAAATAAACATCAAAATTCGCCCATTATGTGACCCATCATTCCAGACTGAAATTTCCTGGAGAATCGAATGGTGGCAATACAAACCTTTAGCGAGTGGTTGGTCGCCTTTAAATTCAATTTCAAAGTCGCCACACTTCTCCTTCTTCTCAACCAAGGTCTTGTGATAAATCCCTTGACTCGCCTCCTCCAAAACCGTGAACATGTTGGCCACCCTGGCCGTATGTCCCGCCAACTCGACGATATCTTTATAACTTGACATTAATCTCTCAACTGCATTTGAACCCGTAATCAGTAGATTTTTTGCCGTGGTGAAGTAATGCGTCCTTTCGGCCACATTATCGGAAATTTCGCCCTCAGTAGGGGCTTTCCCAGGCCCACTAGATAATAAAATCGGCAACGAAACCACAATCATCCCCGTGCCAGACCACACATATTTCATTAAAAACTGCTCCAACATCACAAACCATAATTTTACGCCGAACATGTGCTCCATATGTTGCGCCAAAATGCGGAAGGCTTGGCGCAGTTGCGATTGTTCGACTTTATGACCGCCGTAAAAGGCGATTTCTTCGGCGTTTGAAACAATTCGAGAGTGCACATGACGTAAATAACCCTTTTTCTCAGCCTCCTGGGCCACAAGTTGGCCAAAACGTGGCGAAACCAACCGTAAAATCAACGCTGAGAAAATCACAACACCTGAGATGATGGCGGGGCCTGTGATCAAGTTGGCGTTGCGACTTTTGACCAAGTTGGCCAACGCGATGGCCATGAGGAGGATGTCGAACATGGGCTTGGTGATCTGGCCGTAAAGGTGCGAAACGGTGCTGGCCACGGTCTCAATGTCGTCGGTGAGACGCTGGGCGCAATTATCCAGGCGTCCGTCCAGGACGGTGACCTGGAGGAATAAATGCGGGTTGAGGTGTGACACATGAAATCACACCAGAATTAACCGACTTAGCGATTGGTTAATTTTCGCCCTGAAGAAAAGTGACAGGGGGGGGCAAAAATCACCTTTTGCACTTGACTTGTCGGAATTCGACCATGGTGTGACCCATCGTTTCAGGGTGAAATTGACTGGCTAAGCGAATAGTTAGGGTTTTTTGCCGAAAAAAATTATAGAGCCCTCGAAAAATTGATTTTCAAAGTTAGGGGTCAAAAATTTTCGCATTAAATTTATTACTAAAAATAACTAGTAGATTTTGGTAATAAAACGTTTGTTTCAAACATTATTTTTGAGATTTTTGAAAAAACAAAATTTTGGTATGCTTCGGAAAAAAGCCATAGTGTGACCCATCGTTCCAGGCTACAATTTCCCGCCTAGTCGATTGGTGCTACTCACCCTGTAATAACTTTGGTTCCTGAAGTATAGTTGGTACGAATGTTCCACTAATCGCGTCCTGAAGCTCAGCGCAATCTTGCTCTCCAAATATTTGATCATGCTGTTGATAAAAGTGGCCGGAATTGCAACAGCAAACCACTTAACCAACTGTTTGATAAAATTTTTCGGCTCTTTTCTTACGATATATTTGACAATGGCCCCCTCCAAGTTCGCCACATAAATGCTCAAAAACGTCCGCAAAAACAAAAACGTCGTGTGCCCTCCCAGAAGGCCAATCTCGGCACAAAAAACACTCGGAATCATAATCCTCGCCAACTTGATAAATTGCAAAATAAATTGTAGATTCAGGGCCGGGATGGTATTACGTAAGCGGTGTCTTTTGGGCAATTTGTTGCTTTTGAGCCCATTTTGGATATTTCTTCTGACTAGATTATTGTTGATGTTTACGTCCGTTTTACGTGTTAGAAGAGGATAGGCGATTTTGTACGTGTAGGCAAAAAGGGCCGCGGCCACCACGGCCCCCGAAAGCGCCCTTCGGTTCACATTCAGGGCTGCCTCGCCCTTGGACAAGAATTTTGACACGACCGTTGGCATTTTTCACCAATCAAGTTGGCATTTTCCTACCAAAAAAATTAAAACTTCAAAAAAAAACACACAGTGTGACACATCGTTTCAGGCTGGAATTGACCAATTAGGCTATTTATAACATTTCTTCAATGAAAAATAGTGTGGGATTGGAGAAAAGGGCGTTAGCACGTTTCTATATACTAGAAAAATGCAAAAATTATGTGAAATTTTGATCAGTGTGCCCAACGGGTTAATCTAAAGATGATACATTTCAAAATGAACCTAAAATTTTCATAAGTTCTAAAATATTTTTTTTTTTTTTTTGAAATAAAAATGTCAAAAAATATGCAGTGTGACACATTGTTTCAGGCTGAAATTGACCAATTAGCTGATGTGACATCGGTTTGTTAAAAAAACACGCACGGTTTCAGAAAAACGCTTCTGGGATCGAAAAAGACAAAAAACTTGAAAACGAAAAAAGTTAAAAACGTTTGAATGACAAATATGTGACAATGTTATTTCCCCGTTTAATTTTTCTCCGATCGCCTCAATTAATTCCCTCGCCTCTGACCGTGAATCAAAAACCCGTTTTTTGACGCAAATTAACCTAATATCAATGTCGAATTAACTTACGTGCGACTTCGAGGAAAATGAATTGAAAAAACCGAATTGTCCAGTTTTATTGCCGAACTTTAATCGACGAAAATTTTATTCGAATTCTTACTTGAAACGTAAAACATGACCGGATTATGTGAAAGTTTATTTTAAAACTAGGCCTTGAAACGCAATTATATAATTTCATACACATATAACACACGAGATTTATCCCAAATTGGGCAACTACTCCACATTTCAGCCAATTTGCGAATTGCTAAACGCAAACTTATATAATTCGTTCGAAATTCGCGCCCATTTAATTGGTTACTAAGGCAATCGTCATGGTTACGACTGGTTGCCATGGCCGAAAATTCGAATTCCGTCAGCTGGTAATTAATCATTAATCCATTACCAACCCAGACGCATTAAAAACACAAGTCGCTAATTGTTATCACACGTGATAACAACAATTTCGGGGTTAAACTCCAAAGTTGAGAGGTCAATTGATGATTATTGGCCAATTTGATAAAAATACAGCCTGTTACGATCGATCAAAAATATATTCATCAAAACAAAGAAACGAGTGGGCCTTGGATTTCGTGCATAGCTACCTGTGATAAAAAACCGGAAGCGTTGTCACGGCTATCTTGATGTTACACAAAGAGCCACAGCACACTAGTTTTTTGCTTACAAACTTGTTACATATTTCCAATGGTTACAACAACAAATGACGATCGCCGCTTGACTAAAGAGCGAAAGTGACAGATAACGTAAAAAATCCTCTGACAGATGATTGGAGGGGAGATGAGGTGACGTCACAGAGTGAAAGCAGTGGCGGCGCGCCGACTTGATTTTTTTCGCGAGAATCTGGCCAAATGGTACTTGCTGTTGTATGGTACTTTTACTTTCGATGGGTCTTTAACTTTCTCCGATGGAATAATAAAAGTAAACAGTTGGCTGTGATGGTTATGGAAATGCTGTTAAAAAAACGTTGACCTTCGCCTAATGAATTCGAACGTTGTTAACACAAACAATTAAACGACAATCAATAATTAGTGCTATCTTAATTATTGTTTCTCGAAAAAAACAAAAACAAGCAGCGCCGCCCCTGATTATTTTAATAAACGAAGAAAAGGCAACGGAATGGAAAGGAACTGAAAGTGTGGCCGTTATTACGAAATTCGCACGCTCTAGAAAAAACAAAACAAATCGAATCGCTAATTTTGATCACTAAATCGAGATGGCCCTGAATGCCGCCATCATCAAGTGGGTCATGGTGGTAACAAACGACAGTCGCACGTCCATCAATAAAACAATATCGTGTTTTTTTGCGCTTTCTTCCATCAAGTCATCGACCTTTAAACACCTAACTTTCGATTTTTTTTTTCATTTTTTTCAATTCTCATTTTGGGTTATTATAAAAATTCCCGAGTATTCGGGTTATCGTGGTCAAGGTTGGCCACGACCGATGGTAAAAAAGCGGTTTTTGCTTAGAAAGTTACGTAGAACTGAGACTGTTTTGTAATAATTATAGTTGGCGGTGGGTTGCGTCAAAGCAGGCCGTGACTGGTCACGTGATTTTGACAGTTAAATATATCATACTGGAAAAAAATAATAATTACAAATAATCACATTAATGTTAAACAAAATAAACAAGAAAATAATGGTGGTAATATTTGAATTATGTAAAAAATAATTTTTGTGGAAATTAAAACGTCGGAAAAACACTATGGTGTGACCCATCGTTCCAGACTGAAATCGCCCAAATAGTCACATATTGGCATTGTTTTGGAAAAACTTGCACCCAGACTCAAAATGTCAATTTTTTCGAGGTCCCGAGTAAAAATTTAAATTGTTTATGATAAAAAACTGATATAGTGTGAGATAAGACACGCAAAAAACTGAATTCGGCAAGTAATTTTTGAATTATTTGGAAACCAAATTTTTTTTTGAATTTAACACGTTGAAAAAACCCTCAAGTGTTACCCATAGTTCCAGACTGAAATCGTCCAATTAGTCAAACGCTGGCGTTACTTCGCCAAAAAATCCACTCGGGTTCGAAATAACAATTTTTTCGAGTTTTTTTGGGTAAAAAAAATAATTTCTCCAAATAACAAGCGTAAAAATTGGTAAAAAGCAAATTAGTAACATAATTTTTAAATTATTGGAAAACCAAAATTTTTTTTTGGAAATTTTTGGAAATTAGAATCTGTCGTAAACACATAGTGTGACCCATGGATCCAGGCTACAATTACCCGTCTAATCGTTTGGTGTGGTTACTTTGGCAAAAAAAAAACACGAGTTGCATACAACATTATTTATTGCATCAAGTCACTACTACAAATCGACATTTTTCAAATTAGACGACGACAATTTCGGTAACGAATCACTCTCCGTCGGTATAAAAACCCCAATCGGTTTAATCTGCGTCCTTTTATCCCTCAACTTTGACAATTCCAACTTAAGCTTATCCAAAATTGCAAAATTCGGCGAATTAATCGCTGCCTTACTTTGCAAAAGCGTAATTTCTTGCTCTTCCAACTTCTTCTCTTTGAAACTTTTCACCGATCCGTTGCCATAAAGTCGCAACAGTGACCCCCATGACGTAATATGTGGGTGCAAAGCCTGGAAAAAACCCTAAAAACCCGACAACCTAACAAAACCAAAACCCCTACTTGGAGAATCGCTTGCGACGCCCGCTGTTTCCCATCTCGCTTGTTTTTACACACGACGGTCGCAGTGTGCTTACCCACCGTCATGGTAAATTGATTTTTTTTATTTTTTAACGTGTTGCCTTGGTAACTGATTTGGAGGTCATTAAGGCCGAAGTTACGCTGCAGGCAAGTGAGGAGGATATCGTGCGGCGACGGCTCGGTCGTCTTCGCACAGAATTCGGCCACTCTCGGGTCCTCGATCCGAATTTCGTCGAAAAACTAACAATCGAAAAAATATACTTTTTCAGAAACCAAAAAAACATGTTTTTTCGATTTTTTTAGAAAATGAATTTTTTTTCCAAAATTAAAAAAATTAATTTTGGAAAAAAATTTCGAAATTACCGACAAGTCCTGGTCCTGGTCGCGACTGGCACTCGACCCCGTCTTGGCATCAGTCGTGATTTTGGACTTCATTTCGGGAATTAAAATTTCCAAGGTGGCTCTGGCCGCCTCCGACTTCGCTTGTTTTTTACTCGTTCCATAGCCAACTCCGTATTGCATATCGTTGATAGAAACCGTGGCAGCGTAAGGCGTTGCCGCGTTTTCTGCAACACAATTTCAAAATTGGCGCCAAAAAAAACACCGGTATTTTACCCAACTCTGTAAATTTATACGTCGGTTGTTTTTTCAACGCATGCTGGACGTACTCATGCAAAATACAAACGTACGATTTCCCGTTCGGATTCATAATCCACTCCTTCTTAGCGTTCGAATTCGTGTTCTCACTCGCTTCGTTCGGCTGAATTGGAAACGTGATCAATTTGGTGCCGGCCGGTAAATTAGGTCTCTGTAATTGTTGTTCGTGTTTGCGCTTTTTGGTGAATTGGCGGCGTTCCGACCACGATTTAAAGCGCATCACTTTGATGGTTTTGAATTGGAAGAGTTTCGACGCGTATTTGCGCACATCTTCAGGTTTTAGGTTTTGCGATTCGATGTTTTCTTTAACGGTTTCGATGCGTGCGTTCGGTAAGTCGCTGCTCGATTCGGGCGTTTGCGTTTTTTCCGAATCAAGTGCGCGACGGTAGCTGAGGCAGGGGATGGCGCTTAGGGGAATTTCGTGTTTCTAAAATGGGGTTTTTTCATTTTTTTTTTTTTTTGAGGAAGGGTCGGATCATAATGTGCATCAAGTAGGCTGTGGCAGTGTGATGCGGACTTAATTTAGCTAGTTACTAGTAAAAACTAGTGAAATAATTAACTATTTATTTGTGTTTTTATAGATTCAACATTGAAAACAGTAAAAAATATGAAAAATATTTAGTCAAAAAACAAAGAAAAATAAATCGGCGAAAATCAATATTTTATATTCAGTTAAAACACCAAGGAAAAACTTAATTAATTAGTTTGATAATGAATTAAAATCACTAAAATTAATAAAAAAATAAGCAAACATTAAAAATCTTCATTTAACAACGAATTACTCATTTATTAATTAAAATTTCAAATTAAAAAAATTTAAAAATATTTTGGTCAAAAAACAATTACACAATTAGTTAATTAATTATAATTTTTTAGACTAATTACTAAAATAAAATTTAAAAAAATAAAAAACGAAATAAAACACTGAAACGAAAAACTAAATAATATACACAATATTTAATTATTAAACTATTTTATAGACTGAAAAAATACACAAAAAATTAAATATTCAGTCATAAAACGAATAAAAGAATTAATTAATTAATTTTAATTAATTAATTAAATTAAAAAAAAATTAACGTTCGGGTCGAATTTAACGTCACACGTACCTGTTACGACACTCGCCTCCGGCTCGTGCCCTAATCAGCCTACTTCGATGCACTGCAACATAAAAAAACGTACCCTAACTGAACCCGGGCCCAGAAAATAGGGTTTGGAAAGCGTGCAAACCCTTGAATTTTTGTGCAAATAAAGGGGCATTCCGCTGTTGTGTGTAACTTGAATCCAGCCTTCCGGCAACACATCGAAATGATTCTGGCTCTTTTCAATCAACACCACCTTGTCTTTCTCCTCAAAGGGCTGCTTGGCTGCACTTTCATCTACAACCGACAGTTTTTCATGGGGGCTAAAAAGTGGACGTCCTGTTACCCAAACCCGCCTCCGACGCCTTGCGTTTGTTGTTTTTGAGCGCGTCTTCGAGCATTTTATCGATTTCCTCATCCGGAATGTCCGAATCGCACGAGAAGGACTTTTCCGAGTCGGAGTCTTCGGTCTCGTCCAAAATGTGGAATTTTCGCACGTCATTCTGGCTGGAATAGGGGCAGATCTCGAGCGAATCGGACGTGAAATCGGGGCTAATTCCCGTCAGTTTGAGCGCGTTTATGTCCGGTTTTTCCTCAACCACCTCCTTCTTCACGCTGGCCATGTTGAATCAGTTTTCGTACGGTAACAATTAAAAGAACATTCCAACTATTAGATTAGCAAAAATTGAGATGTTCTTTGAGTAGTACCGCAGAAAACCACTGGTTTTTAGCACGATTTCGGCACTAAAACGTCCAAAAAACGCCGATTTTTTGCCAAATTACGAAACGAACTCACCTGCAACCACCATGTTGAAAAGTCGGTAAAGCAGGAACCATAGAATAAGAGAGAGGAAGAAGCGAATCTCTCTGTCTACCCCTCGTTTTTTCGCGAAAGCGCCACCTAACCTGGGGAGAACAAACTAATTCGATAATAGCGGGAAATTCAAACAGGACATTTTATTTATTTTCCAAATTTAAAGAATTATAAATGTTAAATGTTTCTGTACTCATGCACTGTTACGAGACATTTTAATAAAAAAGCATCTGTAACAGTTGCAATAGCACAAAAACATTTAACATCGCTTAATAAAATGAAACAAAGTCTTTCCAATAAAAATTTATTAAAAAAATAATAACGTGCTGGAATGTATAGGCAAAATTAATTTAACTCGAATTGTTGTTCATAAACATACTCAGATGTACTAATATATGTAAATACATTGTCTAAATATACACAATGATCCAGAGAAACTGAGTATGTTGGCATCAGATTAAATTATTGAATTGCTACCTGAAAGTGTACACTATTGGTATCCTTTAAAATTTAAATTCAGATTGCTAACAGACACAGTATTTCGGGATCAGTCTGTATAAATACATCAGTTTTGTTGGTTTGATTACTTGTCTACAGACTGTTCAGAAAAGCAAAAAAATATCAAAATTTTGCTTGTAACCTTTGACAATAGTCCAATTTTTAAGTCCCTTAAGGCTAAATTTAAACAACTATTTTTCGAAATTTATTCGCGGTTATAAGGTTTACGGACGTTTGTAAAAGCGGCCCTAACACGTACTTTAACAGTTTGATGTCAAAGTTCTTGATAAGTTTTGAAATTTTTTAAAAGTAATCTCGATTGCATCATAGTTATTAGTAAATTACTCAAACACAAGAGAATTACAAGTGTGCTAAAATTATTTTAAATAAAAACCCACATATCTGATATACATAACTATCACTGGAAGTTAACTGATTAAAACTACCATGTAATCATTTAAATTTATAATAATAGTAGGCTTTAATATTGATTAACTTGTATGATACTTGTAGAATACGTTTTTTCGCTTAGTTTCTAAATTAAGCAATCACAAAAAAGACAAACCTTGTTTTTTTAACAGGCATTGGCGTTATAACATTATGTAAAACAACATAAAAGATTAAGACATAGAGGGACATGGCGAATTTGAAAACCTTGAACCATAGCAAGTCCTAAACTCCCTGCTTTCACAAAATACTAGCTTCGCAACTACAATAAATTTATTTATTATTATGATATACCTATTAATTACTGCACATTATATTTAACTCGTCTTCATGGGATTTTCAATTACATCCCAAGAACCGTTATCATCTCCAAGGACGGTCTTCATCTCCTAAGTTTGTGTGATCCTTCTTGGTGTAATATGATTATATTAATATCTAGAAATCGCAATTAATTGTTGTATAGACACCTTTCAATAACGTTTACCTTAATTTGCCTTAAGTTGATTCATCCTTCATTAAAACACTGTCATTCACACTATACACTAGATTCAAATAAAAGATCCATATAAAAGTAGAGATGTTTGATCACAAAAACATCCAAAAAATCACGTTAAATCGTTTTCTGAAGTCTTTAAAACACATTAAAACAAAATGTCGCCAAAAACCGCAACGACAGCAAAATAATCGGCTGTTGATAAATCAAAGAATTAAAAAGAGAAGTGTGCGCACGTCGATTATTTTTAAGTGAACCTTCTTTACTTTTAGCAAAATGTGTGACAGATTCCTTTAAATTTACAGATTTCTTTGCAACTGACGCGACCTCTAAGCTGGAGCACACGAACTATTTTAGCCATTTCCCCCCTTTGCCCCACCCCTCCTAGTGAACACATAATTTGTATACACTTTCAGGGGCCTGGCAGGAACCAGTCACCTGATTCACCATAATCAAGACAAAAACAACACCATTATCTCTAATTTTAATTAACACAGAGGACGCAGTAATGATTACCAATTTTGGGATAATTAGTTAATTGCCGCAAAACTAATTTTTTTTGGTATTTTTTTCTATTGCAACAGATTACCGCTAGGTGGCGTTTTGCAAATGCGGTTAACTTTTATTATTTACGCACAAATCAAACAAAAATACTTGAAATTAATTGTGGTTAACTCGTTTGTACTTTAATAAAAAACTATTAACACATTTGTTTTTTATTTAAAACCTTGTCCACCGTCACGATTTGTTACAGGTTTCTTTAATCTTTTTTGCCGTAAGATGGTGCTGCTAAAAAATAGCCTAACAAAAAAAAATTTGAAAAACGAGAGAAACAATTAACTTATCAATTATTTAATTAAAATTTTATAGACTGATTGTTACACTAATATAAAAACAAATAAATAAAATAAAAAGTCAAAAAAACAGTTTACAAATTAATTTAATTTGTTAAACAATTACAATTCTAAAAAACCTTCTACTACGAAAAAAATAGAAAAAAAACATTTGATTTTTATTGGTAACCAACACCTTGACTTCGTCCAGGTGATTATTATAACCCAATTAAAAATCAATTAATTACAGAAACCTGTAATTGCTATTTAGAAATCAGAGACCTTACATGTAATTCCCCCAATTAGTGTCAATTATCTTTGACGTAGTATTTACAAGTCTTTAGATAAATTACTGTAATTGAACTACAATTGACAACTGTGATAAATAAAATCCCCTAGATTTGTAATCAGAATATCGTTAACAATGAAACCAAATTTCCAACTTTTATTACTCTTACTCAACAACACGATTAATAATTGTTTGGAAGAGCTTGACCAAATTTCGGACAAATCCGTGCGTTTGGTACTACTCCAAACTGTCAATGACGTCACCTTATCCGACCACCTTGACGTCATTACCAACCGCATTGGCGGTACCAATAGCCTCCAAATCGAGAAAAAAAACCTAAACGATAGTGGTACCACCCCTGATTTTGGTACCACCACAACTCACGTCATCGTGACACGTGACGCCTCCACCCTTGATTTATTTCTCGACACTAGACCGGAAATAGTGGTACCACTGGCCCGCCATTCATACAAGATTTTTTTCACTTGGACGAGTGGTACCACTGCGATTTTGCGCCGGTTTTGGGCGGATTTTGGCGTTTTGGACGTTTGTTTTTGCGGTGGTGGTGGTACCACATGTGGTGGTACCAACCAACGGGACTTGCACCGACTTCCGTTGAAAATCGCAATGTTTGTGCGGTTTCCCACCGTCATGACGGTGGTACCCGAACTGTTACGAGCCAACCCGATCTACAAATCGAGTGGGCTGGTCGGTTTAGACGGGTGTCTTTTGTCAACTTTGGCGGGTTTTTTGAATTTTGATTTTACCACAGTTGGGGATATGGGACACGAGGATTTTGGGTGGGTACTACCTAATGGTACCGTGACTGGTAGTTTGGGTCAAGTGGCTGGGAACCGCGCCCAGATCGGTACCAATGGTCGCTTTATCACTAATTATGGTACCACCGATATCGAGTTTACGGTACCATATGATAGCGATAAGATTTGTGTTTTGGTACCAAAATCGCAAAAAGTACCACAATGGTTGATGGTCTTCACTTGTTTCAATGCCATTGCGTGGGCTTGTATCTACGGTACTTTGGTCGTTTGTACCATCGTTTGGTACCGAGCCAGAGGCGAGTGTCGCGTTTTTTGGGAAATGTTCAGTGTGATTCACGGGATTCCCGTCAAGATCGTACCAACTGTTGGCCAATCAATTTTCTTGTTTTTTTGCATGGTTTTCAATGTCATTATTTTGAGTTTGGTTCAGGGTTCGTTTTTTAAATCGTTTACAACGCCTACTTATTTTCGCGAGATTGACACGCTTGAGGAGCTTGACAGGTCTGGTTTGCCCATTGCTAGCAACTTTTATTCGTTCGATGGGGTTGGTTCCAAAACCATTGCCAACCTGAAGCGGAGGAAAGTACCATCGGTACCACACATCATGGACGCGGTGGCGTACAAACGCAATGTTGCCAAGTTAGAAAGAAAGCGAGATATTGAAGCGTTCATTAAAACGCATTATCTAGACAAGGATGGTACCCCACTTTTGCATATAGTCAATGAATGTTTGACGTCTTATTTTATTTCGTATATAGTACCCAAAGGTTCCGCCCTTTTGGCCATTTTTGACCACGTTATTTTGCGCATTGTTGAAAGTGGATTGACCTTGAAGTGGTACCAAGACGTTGAATATACCGAAATGTTGGTAAAACTGCAACATTTGAACCAAAAAAAGAATTTATGGGAACCTTTTTCTCTTTATTCGTTGCAAGGTGCTTTTTTTCTTTGGGTTTTGGGCACTTTGTTGTCAGTTTTGGGTTTTTTGGGTGAAGTACTAGTAGTACTTGTCAAAAAAACGGCAAAATAGGGGTATAGTGTGACACCTTGTTTCAGGCTGAAATTTACCGATTGGTTCAACAGACGTAAAATTCTTGAATTTTGGATGCATTGAAGGCTATTTTTTTTTAAATAAACTTCCAAAAAAATATTTTTTTTTGGTAACATATTGTTTAGACTTGTATTTTAAATATTATTAATAAGTTTTACCAAAAATATTGTTTTTTTATAAGGCCTTTTTGACATTTTGGAAAAACTAAACATCAGAATAAAACTATAGTGTGGCACATCTTTCCAATCTGAAATTTACCGATTAGCCGAAGAATAATAACATTTCAGACGTATGATGTGACTGATAAAATTATTGAAGCTAGTTTTAATTTTAATGATTTATTTTCATTTTTTTTACATACTATTATATTATAACTAGTTGATTTTAAATTGAATGATAATGATTAAAAACGAAGTCAAGGAGTTACAAATTGTAAAAATCGTTGATCTGTTGATCGTAAAAAACCTGGCAGCTGTGAAATTCGGCCGATGATTCAAAATCTCTTTCATTATCTCTTGGTTTTTTCGCAAATTGTTATCGAAGATAACGCTCCAAGTCTCAATTTTGTAGGCGAGGTTTAAAATTTGATCAAATTCTTTTGCCACTAGATCGCACAAATAAATTACGTAAAGGAGGAGAGTCTGGAAAAACAATCACAAAAAAAATAAAAAAAAAACAACTCACCCAAAATAACAATCCGGAAGTCAAGTTCGTAACGAAATAAATCGAACCTTGTCTGATATTGAAATTTTTCGAAAACGAATCTTTACTAAAAATATCAAAATACATCAAAGTCCTTGCCACACAGAAGAAAATCGTCACTAAAATTGTCCACCCGAAAATTTCGTTAAAAATCTGAACGACTTGATTCAACAAAAATAAATTGGTTTTGACGGTTTTGTAATTGGAAAAGTCGGTCAAAAGTCGGTTCTGGTGCTTGTATTTTTCGACCAGGATTTTCAAAATGACGCTGCTTGAAATAACGTATACAAAAAGCGGATAAATTTCCAAAAATTCGACCAAATAACACTTTAAAAAATAATCACCGATAAGCCCAATCCACGTGGAGATATTCACACTTGTGTTAATAAAAAACAAGATATGGACTCCAACCACAAGGCAAAAAAACCTCCGACTTAGTTGGCTTTGACTTTCCAATTTTGTTAAAATTTTGAAAAGCTTCGCCCACTTGTCCCGCTTAAAACTCATCACAATTATCAAAACGTGAAACGTGTGAAAATAAAGCGAAACATCAACCACAATTTTTAGCACCAATTGGACGGCACTGAAGCCTACATAAATCACCCGTCTTTGGTACAAACTGTAAATTTCGCAAATTGTGTAAACGAGAAATACAAAAATTGGGTAAAATTTTTGTATTGGAACGATTGCGAAGAGTTTTCCGAGGCAAAGACACGCCTTGATGGTCTTGACATCCATTTCGGACTGAATCGATAGCAATTAGGGCGAAAAACAAGTTAATGTGTTTATTTTTGACGCAATTATTGGGCGAAACTTTACAAAAAGTGGAAAATATGCTTACCATTCGATCAATCAGAACGTTTCAGTGTGAAAAGATGGGTCGCACTATAACTTTTTTTTGTGTTTTGAAATTCAAAAAAATTGACAAAAGGGCCGAAAAGCATAAAACATTATTTTTTAATACATGTTTTACTAAATTCCATAATTTTAATAAGAATTACAACAGTTTTTTTTTTATTGGAGTTTACTGTTTTTTAAATACAGTCAAAAACAGCCAAATACTGGGTCAAACGTCTAAAATTTGTTTTTCATTGTTTTAATTGGACAATTTTAGCGTGAAACGATAGGTCGCACTATGCGCTTATTTTACAGTTTTGTCATTCAATTTTTCAAATTTTTCTAAAGATAGTTGAAAACGGCCGAAATTTAACTCAAAAGTATGAAATTTGATCACGGTAATTTTAATTAGTCACTTTCAGTCTGAAAAGATGGGTCACACTGTAAATTAATTTTAATGTTTAATGTTTCAAAAAATATTGTCAAAACGGCCATAATTAAAAAAAAATAATTTTAAAATTTATATTTATTGAAATTAATTAATTAATCAGAAATATAACGACACTAATTTATTTTGGGCCAAAAATTTTTCAAAAAATTGTAACTAACGACTTAAAATTTGACCAAAAATTTAAAATTTTACTACCAATCAACTACCCGGTAAATTGTAGCTTGGAACGAGGGGTCACACTATAATTTTATTTTGATAAAAAAAATTAAGAAAAAACAGTATTTTATTTTATTTCAGACTAAATTGGGACAAAACGATACAAAAACTACAAATCGAAGACAAAATTTTGAAAATCGTAGCTCGTCCAATGATGAAAAACCGTGCTGCAGAAATTTGCGGAAAATCCTGAACCAAGTAAAACAAAATCTTGATTCTGGGACTTGTAGACGAACTTGTGTATAAAACTCTTGCGATTTCTTGAAGCTCACACCTCACATTGTCACACTTGATGATCATGGCGACAACACCGCCCTTTAAGGAAAATAGCGGTAGTAGAAAAAAATTTGTATGCTACACAGGCTCACCACAAAGAGTAGAATAATGCAAATGTTGTCGATCACAGCTACAAGTTTCAAGTTCTTGATTCCGTGTCTGAACGTAAGATCGATGTAAATAAGGACGCGGAGATAACTATACATTATTATAAAAAGTATAGGCCATGCAAAAATTTGGTTAAAATGTTCAATACTGGCTCTTAGAATCCAAATTTTGGGTTCGATTGATTCGAAATTGCGATTCAAACTCACTTTGAGTGAATTTAAACCGTCTTGAATTTTTTTGAGGAAAACAACAATCAAATAATTGTAGTAAATTAAAGGATAAAGTTGGACAACGTCAAAAATGTACTGTCGCGAGTACTCAACTCCAATCACCGTCAACCAAACCCAACCTGTGAACACAGTCAAAGCCCAAAAAACCAAATTTGTGATTGCGAACAAAACCACACTAAAGTTACTTTTTTTATCCTCAAATTTTCCCAAATTTTGCAAAAGTAACTTCCACGCTCTCCCTTTGTAACACGTGACGATCACAGTTGTGTAAAAATTAAAGCCGTAACAAGTCACATCTATCGCAATTTTGATCAAAAGTTTGAGTAAATTGAACTTGAGGTAAAACGGCTTTCGGTAAATGTACGTCAAGGAAACACTGATTGTTAAAACAGTGAAATAAATTACCGAGTAGGTTTTTTGCGCGCGATTGCCGGGAATGATTGCAAGAATTTTACCGATTTTGAAAATTGCGTTCTGTTTTTTCAGCGTTTTCATCGCTACTGAAGCAATCGTTACGAGAGTTGAATTATAGTAATTAAAGTGTTTGTAGAAAAAAATCAGTAAAACGTATAAATTTGAACGAAATTATGGTTTTTTGGCCCGTAATTAGTTTTGTATTGTGTTGAAACAATTTACTGTAAAATGTATATTTTGGATATTTTTTTTGAATCTCTAAACGTCAAAATAGGTCCATGATGTGACCCATCGTTCTACACTGAAATTTACCGATTAGCTCAATGGTTGTAACATTTTTAATTTTTGACGCATTTTTAAGTCTATTTTGGCATATTTTTATTAAAACAAAATTATAGTTTAATAATAATTAATCTCGATAATAAATAAACAGACGGTAAATTAAATTTTAATAAAAATTTACAAAAAAAATTGTTTAGGCCATTTTGGCAATTTTTTGAAAGACTAAACATCGAATTTGATGGGTTGTGTGACCCCTCGATTTAAGCTGAAATTTTTCGAGTAGTTTACTAGTGGTAAAATTTTGGTCTTGAAATAAAACAATATTTAAAAAATTATATTTTGGTTTAAAATAATACAATTCAATTAATAAAATTATTTAATAAATAATTTTGTTTGTGTTTAACTGTTTTGGCATTTTTTTTGAAAAAGTAAATCTTGGAATAGGTCTATCATGTGACCCCTCATTTCAAGTTAGAATTTACCGATTAGTTTAACGGTAAACAAATTTTGTAATTTTAACTCAGTTTTAGGTGTTTTTCTTTAATATATTTTTTTAAATTTGAATTTAGAATACGAAATGATTATCATAATCTCTATTCAACTTTTAAATTTCTTAGACTTTACATATAAACGTATAAATAAACTTGTTTTACACTTTAAGGACATTTTGACTATTTTTTTGGATTACCAAACGTCAAAATAAATATATAGTGCGACCCATCTTTTCTAGCTAAAATTGCCTGATTAGTTGAATGGTATATAAATTTTTTAGTTTTCACCAAAATTTGAGTGTTTTTCATTTAAATTTTTATGTTATTAGTCATTCCAAGACCCCCAATCAAAATTGTTCCGACAATTTGAATTACCAAAGTACCGAAAGAGTAACAACCTTCAAATGCGTAAACAAATCTATTGTAAATCAATTCCAGAGTTCATAGAACATGCATTAAATTTAAATTCCAAGTAGTAATTTTTCAAAAAATGAGTGACAATGAACTTGAATTGAATTTAATTAATTGTACCCAATACTTTTTTTGAATAATTCACTACGAAAAAACTCATGTATTGACTGAAAAAAATGGCAATTAGTCTCTTGGTGACAAAATAGTGCTTTTACGTCTTGTTGTCAACTCATTGCTAGTATTAATTACTAGACAAACAACACAAAGGAATAAATTAACACTTCCTGTATTCAAATACGTCCGAGATTATAAAACTTCTACTCAATTATTTTCCGCACACACTCTTCCCCAAACATGGACTCAAACACCACCAACTTCCAATTCGGACAATGGCTGGCAACTCCACCGCCTGGAGAGGAAGTCGTCGTTACAGGTACCTAATCCCGGGATTAAATCTCTCTAATCCCTAATTCCAGGGATGTCGGGGCGATTCCCGGCCTCCAACAACGTCCAGGAATTTCGGGACAATCTCTTCGCCAAGAAATACATGATGGACAAAATCGACAAACGCTGGAAGGTCGTAAACAAGGAGATTCCTTCAAAAGGTGGCCTTCTTCCCGAAATCGGGACTTTTGATCCGGGATTTTTCGGGATTCATCATCGACAAGCCGAAAACATGGACCCTGCGATGCGCAATTTCCTGGAAGTTGCTGTGGAGGCGATTCTGGATTCGGGATTCCACCCCAAGGAGTTGGAGGGGAGCAGGACGGGGGTTTTTGTGGGGTACTCCTGGTCGGACCTGGAGGCGCCCAGTTTGAGCGAAGCCGACGAGCCCCAAAAGTTCGGGATGACGGGGTAAATACTTTTTTTGAATTTTTTTGATATATATTTTTTGTTTTTTTATTTTATTTTTTATGTATTTTTTTGCAGCTACAGCCGCAGTTTCATTCCACATCGCATCAGCTACTACTTGAAGCTCAAAGGGCCTTCCGTTGTGGTGGACTCGGCTTGTAGCAGCTCGTTCAATGGCCTTGAGCATGCCTTCAAGGCCATAAGGACGGGCAAGTGTGATAATGCCCTTGTGGGCGGTTGTAACCTAACCCTTCATCCTGGTACCACCCTACAGTTTGCAAGGTACGGCCTTTTGAGCAAAGATTGCATTTGCAAAGTGTTTGATCAAGAGGCTAATGGATATGTGCGAAGTGAGACAATTGCTTGTGTTTTTCTGCAAAAGGCAAAAAATTCACGCAGGATTTATGCCCAAGTAAGTCAATTTTGTGTAAAAAATTTAACTAGATTTGGTTAAATACGCGAAATTTGATTATTTTTGGATCAGTTGGTCAATTTTAGTGTGAAATGATGGGTCACACTATGGGTTTATTCCAAAGTTTAGTTTTTCAAAAATAGGCAAAATTTTTTGAAACATCAAAACTATAATTTTTTAAATTATTTTTTTACTAAATTCAAATGTTTTAGACTACATTGTGATCACCAAAATTTATTGTGCTTAAGATTTTTTTAAATATAAGTCAAAATAGCTTAAATTTTTGTCAAAAACTTAAAATTTTAACACTGTTCAAATAATCGGTAAATTGTAGTGTGGAAAGATGGGTCATACTACTCTATTATTTTGACGTTTAATTTTTCAAAAAATAGGCAAAATTTTTAAATTTTGAGTTTTTTGATTAATTTTATATAATTATAACCAAATATTATAATTTTAATTAATATAACGTGCAAATTTGTAATTTTTAAAATTCCAAAAATTGTCAAAATTTTAGATCGTGGGTGCAAAAATCAACGACGACGGTTTCAAAAGCGAAGGCCTATCTTTTCCCTCTCACAAAATGCAAGGCCAACTCCTCAAAGAAATCTACAACGAATGTGGAATAGTACCATCCAGAATAACCTACATGGAACTACATGGTACTGGTACCAAAGTGGGCGATGGGGAAGAGCTTCAAGCTGTAGACGACGCCATTGTGACCCAACGTGAAAAAACCCTAATTATAGGTTCCGTCAAGTCAAACATAGGCCATGCGGAACCAGCTTCTGGTATGTCCTCCCTTATCAAGGTACTGATAGCTATGGAAGAGGGAAAAATTGCACCAAACATGAACTTGAACCAAATTAAGGCCGGGTTCACATCCCTTGAGCAGGGAAAATTAAGGGTGGCCACGGAAATCACCCCCTTGGAGGGGGAAGAACCCATTGTTGGGATTAGCAATTTTGGATTCGGTGGTAACAATTGTCACGTGATTTTGAAACGCGTGTCCAAAAAGAACCTGAAGTACCATGACGAAGTACCACGACTGGTTTGTGTGAGTGGTCGTACTGTTCAAGCAGTTGAAGAAATACTTAATAAGGTTAAATCAAAATTCAACGTTGAATTTATCGCAATGTTGCACCAACTCTTCAAAAATCGCTTTACCACGCATTTGTACCGTGGGTACGCCCTAGTGTCAAAAAATGGTACTTTTGGTACTTCAATTAGCCAAATAAAGAACGAATCAAACGAGTGCCGGGTGCATTTCGGCAACTTTCAAAAGTGTTACCTTGAAGTTTGTCAGTACTTTATGTTATTCCCAAAATTTCGAAGTACCATGGAACGTATAAATGAAATTTTGGGCGGTGGTACCACCTTATACGACACTCTTTCGAGTACCAAAACCACCCTACTTGCAAGCGTGTGCACACAATTCTCAATCCTTGAAACTTTGCGTGACCTTGGAGTGGTACCAAAACTGGACAGTACCACCAACTTGGCTCACTTGATCCAAACATTACCACTGGAACAGTTACTCGAAACGGTGCGAAACATTGACTCGGAAAACCACAAATTTCAAGTTTTGACTGCAAGTACCAGAACCCAAATTTTGGAACCCGAACCCGAAAATGACCAAACTTTTGTGTTGGACGTGACAAAAGGTTTGGTTGCGTTCTTAGACGGGCTTGGACGGTACATTTGATTAAAGTGGTACTACCAAAAATTTAATTTTGGATTTCAGGTTGTACCAAAATGGAGTTGATTTGCATTTAGAAAAGTTGTATGCACCGGTTGAATTTCCGGTCAGTCGGGCCACGCCCATGATATCGCCATTGGTCAAGTGGTACCATGACAAGATTTGGCACAGTACTGCTTTTACAGCATTTGCGAAAAAAACCGACGCCAAGTACGATATTGGCTTGATGGATGAGAACAGTTATTTGGAGGGGCATGTGATTGACGGTACGTTTGCTACCACCTGGATGAAGATACAAGAAAAATGTTGAGGAGAAAGTTGTAGAGAATTAAATTTGCTACAAAAAAGTCCCCGGGACTTTGTCTATATCTTTGACCGTTTGGGCCCTAAGGATGTTTAAACACTCACAAGCGATGGTTTCGTCATTTTGGTGGTGTTTTTTTACTTCATTAATTATTTACACCCAAACCGTTGAAGATAAAACAATGGTGTTGCTACATTTCTTGTAGGAAATTTAATTTTCTACAATCTAGTTTTTTACATTTTTTTGTATTTTTAACCGTATTTGCAGTGTTTTTATAAATATGGCACGGTACGCCAGTTGCTTATAGTTTTTCTCTTTAACTCACTATCATAAGAAAACGATAAAAGATACAAAAATAGTGTAAGAAACAATTTTGTAGAGAATTAAATTTTCTACAAAAAAGTTTCGAGCGACAAATGTCTATCTTTAACGGTTAAGATAATGAAACCAGTTTTTCGTTACTTGACGATTGGTAACAAAGTAACTTTTTTTTCGCGTTTTTGAACGCTTGTGGAACCGAAACTGTCACAGATAGAAAAAAAGTTTTTTGAACTTTTTTGTAGCAAATTTAATTCTCTACAACTTTCGTCCGAACATTTTTTTTGTATCTTTACCCATATTCTCAGTGTTTTCAAAAATGTGACTTGGTGCAAATTGTCAAAAGTTTAAATTTTTTTTGCGTTTTAGGCCGCAATTTGTTTCCAGCTACTGGTTATTTGAACATAATTTGGGAGATAATAGCCAAAGAGCGCTACGCGCAACCCATTCATTTGCCCATAGTTTTCGAAAATTGCAAATTTGTAAGAGCTACCACCATGCCCAAAGCTGGATTTATCACATTTGCCGTGTCAATCCAGCGTAAAAGTGGGTTTTTTGAAATTGTCGAAAACGACAGTATTGTCATGACAGGACGTGTCTTGGTACCAGATGACATCAAGTCGTACCAAGTGGATTTACCCGAATTAAAAGTTAGTGACGATCCGAAGGAGTACTTGGACGAGTTTGAAGTTTACAAGGAGTTGTATTTGCGTGGTTACAATTACAGTGGGCTGTTCAAAGGCTTGGTCAAGTGTAATATTGATGGGTCATCTGGGTTGGTCCGATGGGACAATAACTGGATCAGTTTTATGGATAAAATGCTACAAATTAAAATTTTGGAACTCGATTCGAGGCTTTTATATGTTCCGACAGGAATCAAAAAATTGTCAATTGATCCGATCAAACATCTAGAAATTGTCGAAAAAAAAAGTGACCACTTGATCCCGGTCTCGTCATACAAAAACAGCGATGTTATCAGGTTAGTGTTACCCAAATCGTAAAAATTTTAACACAGTTAAACTAGTCGGTTAATTTCAGTCAAAAACGATGTGTCACACTATTACTTTATTTTGATGTTTAGTGTTCTAAAAAAAAACGAAAAGGCTTAAAAAATTTAATTATTTTTTTCCGTATTTATCAAATCGTAAAATTTTAATTTATTTGTGACGTTTTATGATATTAACATAATTTATTAAAAAAATTTCCAAAAAAATGCCACAAACGGTTTAAAATAATTTTCTAAATTAAAAATTTTGTTACTATTCGACTAATCGGTAAATTGTAGTTTGGAACGAGGGGTCGCACCACCCCTTTATTTTAAAGTTTAATTTTCAAAAAAATGTATATTTTGTCTCCAGATGTGGCGGGATCGAAATTTTGGGCCTCCAGGCCAACGCCATCTCGAAACGCAAACCAATCCTGGAACCAGTATTGGAAAAAAGTATTTTTATCCCCAACGCAACTGATTTGGATTTAACTCAAGCAATCCGAGTCAACACTCAGATAATACTTGACGAAAGTTTGGAAAAAAATTTTACGGCATTGGAAATTCTAGACGAGTTTAGCAATCCTGAAGTGTCTTTTGTGATGCCACTTTTGTTTAACGCCCTTGAAGACATTCCCTTAATTCACCCAAAATTGACAATTTCAACCAAAACCAAAATTGACGACATCCCAGGAGTTAAAATCGAAGCTACGACTTTATCGTCAACTAGCAATTTATTATTAATTGTTGCCACAAAATTATTTCAACGTGTGACTCTCCTGAACCAAGTTTTGTCAGCTTTGAGCCAAAACGGCTTTGCTCTAAGTCGAGAGGACGCAAATTTTGAGCCCGAATTCGGCGATAAAATCACAATTCTAACCCAATTTGTAACACCTGATGAGAAATTAATTCTGTTCAAAAAAACAGAAAGCGGCAAATTTAATCAAAAACTGATTAACGTAAGTTCGGAAAATTTCAATTGGGTCCAACACGTTAAGGAAGAACTGAAAACTGACACACGTGTGGTGCTCTACAGTGAAAAGGGGGCCCTTGAGGGGCTTTTAGGGCTCGTTAACTGTCTCCGAAAGGAGCCAGGCGGCACCAAAATCTCATGTGTTTCCATCATGGGACAAGAAATACCACAACTGGACGAACAATTGGCCAAAAATTTGGCTTTCAATGTTTACAAAAACCAAAAGTGGGGGACTTACCGACATTTGCATTTGGATGAGGCGGTGCAAAGTCGCAAGGACCATGCGTTTGTTAGTTTATTGTCACGTGGCGACTTGTCCAGCTTGCGATGGGTGGAGGGGCCGTTGTCCAAGACGGACCCAAAGGTTATTTTTGTAAGTTTTTGCCAAAAATATTAATTTTTTTAAAAAAATTTTGCCGGTATTGCACTCTCCGGTAAATTTTAGTGTGAAACGATGGGTCACACTATAAATTTATTTTGATGTTTGAGCGCTCAAAAGATAGTCAAAATGCACCAAAAACGTAAAATATTTTTTTTAATACATTGTTTTAACTAAACTTTAATGTTTAAATAAGAAAACAAAAATTGCGTATTTATTTCAAATTCTGAGTTTGATTTTTTTATTTTATTTTTTTCAAAAACTGCCTAAAATTGGGTTGAGGTTTACCGTTTTTTTAATTGGTTAATTTCACCCTGAAAAGATGGGTCACACTATGCATTTATTTTAAAGTTTAACTATTCAAAAAAATAGTCAAAATGGTCTAAGAACGTAAAATAAAATTTTTATACGTTTTTTTTTCTATACTTTAGACTTTACATACATAAAAATATAAAAATTGTAACAAGTAATTAAAGAACAGTCAAAAAGTGCTAAAAGTTGAATCAAAAATTTAAAACTTGATTACCATTGTTCTAATTGGACAATTTCAGCCTGAAACGATGGGTCACACTGTGGTCCTATCTTACCGTTGATTTTCCAAAAAATTGTCAAAATGCTTTAAAAATTTGAATTTTTGTTTGTTTCAAGGCCAACTACTGCGCCATCAACTTCAAGGACATCATGACAGCAACCGGCCGCATCGTACTAGCCATGGAACGCACCAAACAAGACTCAATCGAAGGCCTGGAGTACAGTGGACGCGACTTTAACGGTACCAGAATCATGGGCATGACGGACCATCGAGCCATGGGTACTTTAATCAACCCAGATTTGCCCCTTTGTTGGCGGATACCCGACCATTGGTCCCTCGAAGACGCAGCCACGGTACCAGTGGTTTACAGTACCGTCATTTACGGCCTTTTGATGGTACCACCACAAAAATTTTATTTTCCATTTTTGAAAGAAATCAATTGTAGCGCTCGACTTTGGCACCCGGTACTTCGATTTTGATCCATTCTGGCACCGGTGGCATTGGCCTTGCGGCCTTGAATGTGGCCTTGGCACATGGTTGTGACGTTTACGTCACGGTGGGCACCAAAGAAAAACGCGAGTTTTTGCGAAAAAACTTTCCACAAATTTCAGGTACTACCACGAAAAAACTATATATTTGAAGCACTCACTCGCTTCGCTCGTTCGTGATTTTCAGATGACCACATCGGCAATTCTCGCGACTTGTCGTTCGAAGAAATGATCAAAACGCAAACCAAAGGCCGTGGTGTTGACATTGTTTTGAATTCTTTGACGGAGGAAAAGTTGAGGGCCTCTGTTAGGTGTCTGGCACGTGGTGGCAAATTTTTTGAAATTGGCAAATTCGATTTAGTTAACAATAATGCGATTCAACTTTTATTGCTTGAGAAAGGTGCCAGTTATCACGGAATTATGGTTGATACGCTCTTTAAAGAGTCAGATGAAGACAAATTGAAACTTAACCGAAAAGTTGAAGAGGGGATAAGGAAGGGTTACGTTAAACCGATCCCAAGGACTGTCTTCGAAAGTGACAATGTTGAGGCTGCCTTCCGGTACATGATGACCGGAAAACACATCGGAAAGGTTTTAGTGAAGATTAGGGAAGAAAATCAAGCTGACTGTTCCATTCAGTGTTTGCCTAAGTATGAATTATTTTTAACAAAATTACAAAAACGCTAGAATTTTTCAAAATGAATTCAAAAAATTTAAATTTTATTATCAATTTTTTTTAATTTTGTCTAAAACTACTGAAGCGATTTTATGATTTTGTTATAATACAGAGTGACCCACAGGGTGCATTATCGGTCTATAACTTTTTTGTTACTTGAAATATTGCCGTGCCGTTTTTATTATCCGATAGAGCAACTTAAAGACCATAAACTGAAGATATCTTTATCATACACAGGGTGTTGTATACAGGGTGGTGCTCCAAAGTTATATTTTTTTAAATGGAACACACGATATATTTTTGCATAATTAGATTCTACGCAAAAAAATAATGTAACTTTATATAAACTACTATAGGTCTATCTTTTTTCGTTTCGGAATTATTTAACTTTTCGTTATAAAAAAGACCAATTTTTGAAAAATCGCTACGCAGTCGCCAATGAATATTTTTCGCCAAATTTGCCACAGAAAAACTCAGAATACGTTGCAGTTTTAGCAAATAGTAGACTTTTACTTGAATAATTTAATTATATTTTTAACAAAAAATATATTTAATATTTAATTATATATAAAAATAATATATATTATATATTATGTATATAATATATAAGAATATATTTAAATATACTTTTATCAAAAATAGATAACAATGTGAAACTATATTTATACGGTTTTGAGTCCAGAAAAAAAAGCTTTTCGAAAATGTCATAGTCAACTATTCTCATTTAAAAAAATACAACTTTATGTTATTACAGCTAAACAAATGATTTAAAAAAATGGCTGATAACATTATTAAATTCTCTGTAAAAAAGTGCCTATAATGTCTTTATTTTAAATGTGTATCTTTTATAATAAGGAAGATAAGAATTTTTTCAAGATTTCACTAAAATGTCAACTTTTGTTTATAAGTCGAAAACAAAAGACGACAGCGAGATGCGGTTTTTACCAAAATTATTTGCATAGCAAATTCAGAATATTTTTCGTAATTTAAAAAAAAATGGATTTTATTACAAGAAAATTTGTTAGTCTTTTGTTGCGAAACAATCGAGTTTTTGTTAGAAAACGTGCGAAAAGTTTGAGTTTGGACACGAAATTGCAAAAATCTACGATTTTTTGTAATAGAAAATGTAGAAAACGGCGAAATTCCAGACGGTTTCGCCGACATTGCCAAAATAATCAAGCAACAGTTTTTTGCTCAGTTTCAATCGCCTGATGATTGGCCCGTTTACGGTTGGGAGAGCGAAACCCCACCCCTAGCCAATGACAAACGCTTCAATCGGCTTGCAATTTTTTGTGCGGTTGATAAACAAGTAGGAGGTGATTTTAATATTTTCATTGGTCAATTACTCATCCGTGGGACAAATGCGACACCGGTCTTTCTCACAGAACGGGATTTCGTCTTAGATGCGAATAAATGGCCGATTGCGCTTAGCCTTTGAAATAGTTTGATTTATTTTTAACGAAAACAGAACTAATTAAAATTATTTCACTGCCGGTTTAAAAAAATTAATAATTACAATAATTATAATAATTAAAATAGATACATTTTTAAAAGGAAACTGAATAATTGGTAAACACTGCAATTTTGATACCTATTGATTATTTTTAATAAATTGATAATAAATAAAATAAGATAGTAAAATCACGAATAAGTGAAAAAATTAGGATTGAATATGAAATATGGGGAACTGTAATTGAAACATTAAGAAATTATGAGTCTGAAAGACTGGAAAAAATCTGTAGATAAAAAAATAATAAATTTACTACCAGTAAAAAAAAATTGATAAAAATATTTTATTTTATTTAGGAACTTTAAACACAACTGTAGGATGTTTCAATATATGGGATACAAGTTAATTTAAGAGTTTAGGAAAAATAAAAAAGTTATCAAATATTTTCCTTTTTAACAAAACAAATTTATTTCGAGTTGTACGAAAAACCCCTAAAAAATGCGAGTTAGAAAAAGTTCCGACAATGCGGTCTCTAGTGATCTTTAAAAAGTTAGTTCATATCAAGATTTAAGTCTAATAACTTTTTAACTGCTAGTAGCATTATTTTAAGCTTGGTACCACTAGAAAATTCGAGAAATTCTCTATCAAATAAAATAAAAATCATTACTATGATGTACTTAATTACGGAGTAAATAATATTAGAAATTCACAATTTTTTTCCATTCTTAATTAGAAAATCACTTGGTACTTGAGATTTTTTTCAAAAATAGGCCCATTTCAAGACTTCAAATTTGCATTATTCGAAAAGTTTTTACACGTGTTTTGATAGTTTTTTCCCAATTCTGTTGATAATTAATCAGTTAATGTGATTTTAATTTTTGAAGATTCTGGGCTGATCCAAGCAAATCCTACATAATCCTAGGTGGCTTGGGCGGTTTTGGCTTAGAATTAGCCGATTGGTTGGTCTTGAGAGGAGCTCGAAACCTCGTCTTAACTTCAAGAACTGGCGTCCAAACCGGTTATCAAACGCAACGAATCAAGTAATCCGATCCCAAACCCAAAACCAATTAATCACTTAATCCCACTTCAGAATCTGGCAATCATACGGCGCTCGCGTCAACATTTCCACAATCACCATTTCGTCAAAAGACGATTGCGTCAAATTGATACAAGAAGCCACAAAGTTGGCTCCAGTTGACGCAATTTTCAACCTCGCTGTTGTCCTAAAGGACGAATTATTCGAAAACCAAACCGAAGAAAATTTCCGGATTTCTCTCACACCGAAAGCTTTCGCCACCAAATATCTGGACCAAGTCTCGAGAGATTTGTGTCCGAATTTGCGATTTTTCGTCGTGTTTTCATCCGTTTCCTGCGGACGTGGAAACATAGGACAGAGCAATTATGGCATGGCCAACTCGATCATGGAGCGAGTTTGCGAAAAAAGAAAAAGTGAAGGGTTTCCAGCCTTGGCCATCCAATGGGGAGCAATTGGAGACGTAATTTTTCTCTCCCGTTATTATTAGTGTGTAAAAAAAATCAAATTTTAGGTCGGCCTTGTTGCCAAAATGCAAAAAGACAACAAAGAACTAGTAATTGGAGGAACTCTCCAACAAAAAATCTCCAGCTGTCTTAACGTCTTAGACCGATTATTAAACCAAGACGAACCAATCGTTTCGTCAATGGTTGTGGCGGAAAAACGCGATAAGAGAATCGGTGGTGAAAGTGCAGTTGACGTAGTTGCCGCTCTTTTAGGCATCAAAGACATTAAAACAGTCAGTCAGCAATCATCTCTATCCGAACTCGGAATGGACTCAATGATGGGCAATGAAGTGATGCAAGTGCTGGAAAAAGAATTCGAAATTTATGTCACACCTAAAGATCTCAGAACCATGACTTTTGCCAAGTAACTAATTCAAATAACTCACCCAATCAATGATTTTAAATTTTTCAATGATAGATTAGTCGAGCTGGAGGCGCAAAGAACGTCAAATATTCAAGACCAAAAAAGCAAGCAAAAAATGGAACAGGGGACAAATACCATTATCCAGTTTATTCCAGACGGACAATTCGATAATCAGGAGTTAATTAAATTAGAGAGTAAGGCGCGAGATGACGAAGTTCCGACGATTTTTGTCTTGCCAGGAGTTGAAGGAGTGTTTAAACAGTTGGAACCTTTTGTCAAAAATTTGAATGCCAGGGTTTTTGGGGTGCAATATTCGTACCAACAACCAGAACACACGATTCAAGAAGTTGTCGAAAATATTCTTCCAGTAAGTATAATTTTTTTTATGTGAAAAATTCAAAGAAACCAAAATCATTGTTTTGTGATATTTGGTTGTTGAGTAATTCATTGAGGAAGCAAGTGTTATTTCATTGGAAGCTTGATTGTTAAATGGTTTAATGTTTAATGGTTTTCTAAATGCTAGTCGCAGTTTTTTGAGTCTGGCACCACTGGAAAGCTCAAAAAATTCTCTTTCAAGTGAGGTAAAAATCATTGTCGTAGGTTATTTAGTTATTGAGTAAATAATTTTAGAATTAGATGATTTATTTATTAGTTTGAAACCACTTAAAATTTGAGAATTTTCTAGAAAATAAAGTTATTTGTAGACTTCAAATCTATGCTCTCTGATACATTTTGACACGTAGATTTCAAATCTGTTAAATGTTTTACAAATACTTCCATACTTTTGTCATAATTTGTCTTGGAAAACCGAAAACTTGAGAAAATTAAAAAAATTATTTTTATCAACATTTAACAAGTATTTCGTTTATAACTTTCAAACTGTTAGTAACACGTTTATCGGTTTGGTACCGCTGGAAAGCTAGAAAAATTCTCTATCAAACGAGATAAAAGCCATTGATTTGCATTGTTTAATCACCGAGTAAATAATTTTAGAAATTTCTACCTTCATTTCCTTTATAATAATGAAACGACTTGGAATATAATTTTTTTTCTCGAAAATGAAGTTATTTGTAGACTTTAAATTTATGTCATTCTATAGTTTTTAACACGTAGATTTCAAATATGTTTAATGTTTCACAAATAATTCCATACTTTTGTCATAATTTGTCTTGGAAAACCGAAAACTTGAGAAAGTAAAAAAAATAATTTTTATCAACATTTAAGAAGTATTTCGATCATAACTTTCAAACTATCACTAACACGTTCATGAGTTTGGTACCACTGGAAAGCTAGAAAAATTCTCTATCAAACGAGATAAAAGCCATTGATTTGCATTGTTTAATCACCGAGTAAATAATTTTAGAAATTTCTACCTTCATTTCCTTTATAATAATGAAACGACTTGGAATATAATTTTTTTTCTCGAAAATGAAGTTATTTGTAGACTTTAAATTTATGTCATTCTATAGTTTTTAACACGTAGATTTCAAATATGTTTAATGTTTCACAAATAATTCCATACTTTTGTCATAATTTGTCTTGGAAAACCGAAAACTTGAGAAAGTAAAAAAAAATAATTTTTATCAACATTTAAGAAGTATTTCGATCATAACTTTCAAACTATCACTAACACGTTTATGAGTTTGGTACCACTGGAAAGCTAGAAAAATTCTCTATCGAATGAAATAAAAGTCATTGTTTTATGTTGTTTAATTACCAAGTAAATAATTTTAAAAATTTCTATCTTCATTTTCTTTATAATAATGAAACGACTTGGAATATGATTTTTTTTTCGAAAATGAAGTTATTTGTAGACTTAAAATTTATGTCATTCTACAGATTTTAACACATAGATTTCAAATTTGATATTGTTTTACAAATAATCCCATACTTTTGTCACAATTTGTCTTGGAAAACCAAAAACTTGAGAAAGTCAAAAAATTAATTTTTATCAACATTTATGAAGTATTTCGTTGATAACTTTCAAACTATTAGTAACACGTTTATAAGTTTGGTACCACTGGAAAGCTAGAAAAATTCTCTATCGAATGAGATAAAAGTCATTGTTTTATGTTGTTTAATTACCAAGTAAATTCTTTTAGAAACAGACCATTTCAATTTTTTTAGTAACTTGAAGACCATATGGAATTAATTTTTTTTTCAAAAATAGAACTACTTGTCGACTTCAAACCTATGCTATTTGATAGATTTTGAGATGAAGATTTTAAATATATTAACAATTTTCTAAGTGCTTTCATACTTTTCTCATTGGAAAACCGAAAACTAGAAACCATCAAACAATTAATTTTCATCAACATTTAACAAGTATTTCGCTAATAACTTCCAAACTATTAGCAGCACATCCTTGAGTTTGGTACCACTGGAAAGCTCGAAAAATCCTCTATCAAATGAATGTGTTTCAGAAAATCGAGAAACACATCAAAACCGAAAAAAAATTCTTCTTCATCGGCTACTCGTTCGGAGTGACGGTGGCCTTGGAGCTGGCCCTCCGCCTCGAAGCCGCTTCTTACACCGGCACCGTCGTGGCCATCGACGGCTCCCCGCACTACACCAGGCGCCTGCTCGAGCACTACCTCCCGGGGGAGACCGCCGCCGAGTTCGAGAGCATGATCCTGGTGAACATCCTCGCCATCTTCCTCCCTCTGGACCTCATCGTCAAGAACAAGGAGAAACTGATGAGTTGTCCGGACTTTGACGCGCGCATTGAAACCGTGCGCAGTTTCGTGCCTTCCGACTTGCCCAACTTGCAGAAAATGGACAAACAGGTGGCGTTCACGCTCCGGGAGCGATTCCGGGCGATTTTAGACTACAAGTCAAACGGCAACAAGTTGAAATCTACGACGATCAAGTTGTACAAGGCGGAACATCCGCCAGTGGCGCTCGAAAACATGGACGAGGATTATAAGTTGGCCGAGTTTAGTGAAAGTAAAGTTGAGGCGATGACGATTTGTGGGAACCATATCTCGATGTTGGAGCAGAAGGAGTTGGTCAATGATGTGAGCCAAATTTTCGCGCTGGATTTCTATTAAAGTGGGACACTGATGTGGCAAAATAGAGGTGTCAGTTTAGTGATCGTTTAATAAATTTTTAACTTTTGAGTGGTTTTTTATTTGAAAAACTCCCTTTTTTCCCTTCCTTTTTTATGTATTTGTTTGCCGTTTATTATTTTTTTAATAACTATTTTGACGGAAATGTGGAAATAAAAATAATTAAATTAAATTAAATAAAAATGTCGACAAGAATTGATTTATTGGAACGTTTGAAATGAATAATAATGAGACAAGGAAAAGTGATTAGTAAAGTAAAGAAAATTACAATTCAAATAAGTGACCGGAAATTTAGAAAATAATTAAATCACGAATATTAATATCGCGGTCAATGTCCCACCAAATTTTAATAAAACATTACCAAAAATTCGGATCAAAAGTCAAAACTACATTTATGGAAATTTCTCAAAAATGACTAACTCTAGCAAAGTTTGATGAATTTTCTGTGTCTTTACAACCCATTCGAGTTGTTAAAAGTAGAAAAAAATTAATTGAGTTTATTTTTTAGAGTTTGATTTTTCCAATTTTTGTTGCGATTTTGACCGATTTCCAGTACCCGGAACATTTATCTAGCACAAGCTCCGGAACTACCAGAGATAACCCCACGAAGTGTGTTATCGTTAGAAAGCTCTTTAAATTATCTATCTTTTTCAAAAAAAATTATTGTTCTCCGACTAATAGTTTTCGAGCAAATTGGAGACAAATGCAAAAATTGGTAAAATTTTAAAAAATTCATAACTAAAAAACTATTGGGAATTTGGCAATTTTCTTGATGCCAATCGATTCCCCGGATCATTTTGCATAGGTGTAGATCAAAACAGTTCCACTTTTTAGAATAGTTTAGCCGTAAATGAGAAAATAAAAAAAAAATAAAAAAGTTAACGCCCCCCATTAGAAATCGGTCAATTTTTAAAGTGTCTCAAAATCAAATAAAACCGATTCTATCTTATAGAATTTGATGTGCTCTTTACGATGAAAAAAATCATTTTCTCTTAACTCTTTTAAAATTTAAGATAGGCATTTTTTATAGTGGAAAATTTTATTCACCAAAAAAATTTATAACTCAAAAACTAAAAGTCGTAGAGCAATGTGGTTTATTCCATTGAATTCAACGGCTTTTTTCTGTATTATACCAACATTTAACAAGATCTAAAGTTTTAAAATTTTTTGCTAAAAATTAAGATAAGTATTTCTTATAGTGGAAAATTTTATTCAACAAAAAAATTCATAACTCAAAAACTAAAAGTCATAGAGCAAAGCGCTTTGTTCCATTGGATTCAGCGGTTTTTTTTCTGTATTATTTCAACATTTAACAAGATTTAAAGATATAACGTTTTTTGCAAAAAATTAAGATAGGTATTTCTTATAGTGAAAAATTTTATTCAACAAAAAAATTCATAACTCGAAAACTAAAAGTCGTAGAGCAATGCGGTTTGTTCCATTGGATTCAGCGGCTTTTTTTCTATATTATAACAACTTTTCACGAAATTTAAAATTTTCAATTTTTTTGCTCAAATTTCCTGAGTAACCTACCTTCAAAGTGATGAAAAAAAATTTTTTTTAAACTCACACCAGCAAATTTGTATGGACTTTTATATGTCTTAACAACCCACAAAAGTTGTTAAAAGTCCACAAAAAGTCCATATGTTCGATTTTTTGATGTTTGATTTTTTCAATTTTCGTCGCAGTTTTTGTCGGTTTTGGGTACCCGGAACATTTCTCGTGCAATAGCTCCGGAACTATCAGAGATAACCCCGTAAAGTGTATTATCGTTGGAAAGCTCTTCAAGTTATCTATTTTTTTCAAAAAAAAATATTGTTCTCCGACTAATAGTTTTCGAGCAAATGGGAGACAAATGCTAAAATTGGTAAAATTTTAAAAAATTCATAACTAAAAAACTATTGGGAATTTGGCAATTTTTTCGATGCCAATCGATTCCCCGGATCATTTTGCATAGGTAAGAGTCAAAACAGTTTCACTTTTTCGAATAGTTTAGGCGTAAATGAGAGAATAAAAAAAATATAAAAAAGTTAACACCCTCCCTCCCCCCTTAGAAATCGGCCAATTTTTAAAATGTGTCAAAATCAAATAAAACTAATTCTATCTTCTAGATTTTGATGTGCTCTTTACGATAGAAAAAACCGTTTTCTCCTAGCTCTTTTAGTTTGGCCGTAAAATAAACAAAAAAAAATATTTTAATTACACTCAAGTTGTGAAAAGTAGAAAATAGTCAAAAGTTTTGATTTATTGAATTTTTCGTCAAGTTTTTTATCGAATAATAAAATCTCCCAAAATTTGAATAAAACATTACCAAAAATTCAACCTTGCCACCCCCAGTGGAAATATCTCAAAAACGCAGGCCAAGTACATAGAATAAAAAATTTCCAGGAACTTGTTAGAAAATCGTTGAAAAATATATTCTTGAGCAATTAGAGTGTATCATGTCCTTGCTCGTAATTTTACCACACAATAGGCAATGTTAAGGTCAACCGGACGCTAATCCCCATTAATTCATTGTTAATTTTGTCGTCGGTAGTCGACCCATTGTTGACGTCCTCACCACCGGAAAAAACACCCCCACCACTCGCCCCCAGCTTATAAAAACCCCAAAGCCACCCATCGCCTGCGTCCTTGAACACAATGTCTCGCTCCAGCGAACCCAACCACCAGTTCAGCCGCTGGCTGTCCCAGCCCCCGGAGGGCGACGAAGTCGTCGTGACCGGCATGTCGGGCCGCCTCCCGGACTCGCTCCACCTGCACCACTTCCAGGACAACCTCTTCAACAAGGTGGAGATGGTGAGCGACGACGACCGCCGATGGAAGCTCGACCACAAGGAAATCCCCCAACGCACCGCCAAAATCCTCGACATCGACAAGTTCGACACCGGATTTTTCGGCCTCCACTTCCGCCAAGCCAACACCATGGACCCCATGATCCGGATGGTGCTGGAGTCGGCCATGGAGGCCATCTTCGACGCCGGGGTCAACCCCCGGGAGCTGGAGGGCACCAGGACCGGAGTCTTCATCAGCGCCTCCTGGTCCGATATGGAGAACCGGACTTTGACGAGTATCAGCGAACCGGAGCGGTACGGAATCACCGGATATCTCCGGTCGTTGCTAGCACAGAGGATTAGCTACTATCTCAAGCTGAAAGGGCCCTCGTTTATTGTGGATACGGCGTGTTCCAGCTCCGGGAATGCACTGGAACATGCGTTCAAGGCCATCCGGAGCGGGCAGTGCGACCAGGCGCTCGTTGGGTGCTCCAATTTGTTGCTACATCCCGGAAACTCGCTCCAGTTTTTCCGGTAAGTTTTCAAACTTTGAATTAGACTCATGGTGCGACCCCTCATCTCAGGCTACAATTGACCGGGCGGTTGATTGGTGGTGGTATTTTTGATTTTTGAAAAAATTTTGGCCAATTTTTTGAATTTCTTTGGGCTTATTTTATGCCAATTTTATTGATATTTTGGGCCGAGATTGCGTCATTAAATTAAAAATTGATTGCCAAGTGTTTTCTATCTTAGGACTCTTTTTGCCATTTTTTTTTTGAAATTTAAATTTCGGATTAGACCATAGGTGTGACCCATCGTTTCACACTACAATTGACTAATTTAAATAATAATAGCAAAATTTTTAAGGTTTGGTATAATTTTAGTCAATTTTTGACAATTTTTTTGAAAAAAATGTGTAACAAAAATAAAAATACTTATTATAATTTTGATTTTAACATGCAAAAATGTTAAAATTTAGTGACAAAACGTTCTAGATTTTTTTTACGTATTTCGGCGATTTTGCCAATTTTTTCGAATACCAAAAACGCAAAATAAACCCATAGTGTGACCCATTTCTCCACACTGAAATTTACCAATTTGACTAATAATAGCCAAATTGTACAGTTTTAACCTCATTCTGGTATGTTATACAATTTTTTTGAAAAAAATTAAAATAAAAATAATGATTATAATTTTTATTTTTACATTCCAAAATATTAGAAGTTGGTTTAAAACACATAGAAAATTATTTTAGACTTATCGGACATTTTTGCTTATTTTTTTTGGAAATTCAAAACTGAAAATAAACCCATAGTGCGACCCATCATTCCACACTACAATCGCCCAATTAGCCCAAATTTTTAATTTCCAGCCTCGGTGTGTTGAGCAGCGAAGGCAAATGCCGCGTTTTCGACCAAGACGCCAGCGGTTACGTCCGTGGCGAGACCATAGCTTGCGTTTTTCTCCAAAAAGCAAAAAACTCACGCCGAATTTACGCCCAAATCATCAACGCCAAAATCAACTCGGACGGTTTCAAAGAACAAGGAATCACTTTTCCTTCCACCCAAGCCCAAAAAATCCTAATGACCGAAATTTACGACGAAAGCAACGTCCATCCAAACCAGCTGAGTTATCTAGAAGCCCATGGAACGGGCACCCAAGTGGGCGATCCCCAGGAGGTGGAGGCAATCGACTGTGCCTTGGCCAAACCCAGAAACAAAACACTACTTGTTGGTTCGGTTAAGTCAAGTATTGGTCACACGGAACCGGCGTCTGGCATTTGTTCGCTTATTAAAGTCTTGTTGGCCATGGAAAGTGGGCTAATTAGCCCCAATATTAATCTGAAACGCATCAAAGAAGGCATGGTGGGGTTTGAAAAACAAAGAATGAAAGCTGTGACGGAAATAACCGAACTTGAAGGAAATGAAGCGATTGTTGGAATAAACAATTTCGGGTTCGGTGGTAACAATTGTCACGCGATTGTTAAACGTTTTGGGAAAATGAAAAAAAACGGGGGATTCCCAGACGATGATTTGCCGAGACTTGTGTGCGTGAGTGGAAGAAGTGAAGAGGCCGTGGCGCAAATTTTGAATCAAGTTAATTTGAAACTGGACGTTGAATTTAACGCATTGTTGCACGAGATTTACAAAAAAGATATTCCGAATCATATGTTTCGGGGATTCACTCTTGTGGGCAAAAGCGGGCCTTTGGTGACGTCAGTAAAGCTCAGAAGGGCCTTAGACACACCTTTCTATGTTTATTTTGGACAATTTGGACGGAACTATAAAGTTCTAGGGCAGTTTTTAATGGGCTTTCCGGTTTTTTGCGACACGATTAAAAGGTAGGTGGCTTAAAATTCAAATTTCCCGCCTTTTTTTAAGCGCCAATTTTAAATTACAACTATATAGAAATTATTTTTTTCATTTTTAATTTTTTTTTTAGTAATTTTTAACCAAAATTTTGAATTTTCCACAAATTTTTAGGCAAAAAAAATTTTTTTGGCGCCAAATTCAAAATAAAAAGCTAACTGCATCCATATTTTTGCAGAATTAACGAAACCCTTTCGGGGAAAACCCCACCGCAAGCCTACCAACCCATTCTCGGGTCTTTAATCGTGCAGTTAGGCCTTGTTGACCTACTAAAAGCCTTAAACTTGTCACCTGTCATTTACGGTGACAATTGGGGAAAACTAGCAACTGCCTACTACTACAAAACGCTAACACTTGAAGAATGCATAATCAGTGCTACCAACAACCACGGGAAAACCCCCGATTTCGCCCCGGAATTACCAAACGGCCAACTTCGATCCGACTCTCTAACACATGACACGCTCTTAAATCTAAAAAACGCTTTCATTTTAAACGTCTCTGATTCGAATTTAAACAACCGTGACGTCATGATCACAGACGGCATCAAAATTAACTTCCTTGAGACCATTGGACGGTATTTAAGCCACGCCCCGCGCCGTGGAAACTAGTTTTGATAACTCTCATTTCATAGGTTGTACGAGTTAGGCCACACCCCTCAACTTAACCAATTGTATCCAAAAGTCGAGTTTCCCGTAAGTCGTGGCACTGGCATGATCTCGCCATTGGTCAAGTGGAACCATGACAGGAGCTGGTACACTTACAAATTTCGCGAATTTACCATAACAGATGCTGAGCAACGCGATTATTTCATCTCGTACGTCTACGATGAGTACAAGTTTATGCAAGGGCACGTGATTGACGGTAGTAGAAAAAATTAAGTATGTGACTCAGGTGGTAAAAAAATTTTTTAGACCGGAATTTGTTCCCGGCTACCAAGTATTTGACTCTAGTTTGGGAAACTTTTGCCCAAAGTCGCCGCCTACTGCCTGAGGACGTGTCAGTTGTTTTTGAAAATTGCCGTTTTGTGCGAGCTGTCACAATGCCCAAAACTGGCTTTGTTAAACTCCTAGTCACAATAGGGCTTGGGAATGGTAATTTTGAAGTTTTGGAAAAAGACACGTTAGTTGTGAGCGGAAAAATAAGAACTTTGGAAGAAACAAACCAAAAAGAAACCGACTTTGGGCCAATTGATTTAGGTAGTGACTGTACTCAAATTTTGGAGCACGACGAAATCTATCGCGAGTTGTACTTGAGGGGTTATAACTACAGGTTAGTTTTTTTTTGGGCGGTTTAACCGTCGGTTTAGCGGTTTGTTCAAAGGTATAGCCAAGTGTAATGTGGAAGGGTCGTCCGGTTTGGTCAAATGGGAGGAGAATTGGTGCACTTTTACCGATAAAATGCTACAGTTGAAGATTTTACAGAATGATACGAGATTGTTGTATGTTCCCGTGGGAATACAAAAAATGGTTATTAATCCGGTTAAGCATAAAAAATTTGCGGAACAGTTGGGAGGTGAGGAGGCTTTAATCCCGGTCTATTGCTACAAGGATGCCAACGTTATCAAGTGAGTTGTAATTTTTTGACGATTTTTGACGATTTTTTGGATTTTCAAAATGGAAATAAAGTTAAAGTGTGACACCTCGTTTTACACTGAAATGGTCCAATTAGTTCAACAGTGGCAAATTTTAAAAAAAAAAGTCCAAAAAAGTTTTTGGGTTAGGCTATTTTGACTTTTTTGAGAAATTAAAATCATTATATTTAAATTAACATTTACGATTTTAGTAAAATATTTGTTTAAAATTTGTTTTTATTTTCGACTATTTTTTCAAATATCAAAATTAAATCAGGCTTATATTAACTAATTCTCATTCTAATTTAGGCAAAAGAATTAACTTGGTTAATTAATTAATTTAAAAATTTACTTATAATAATTAATTATAGCATAAAAATTATTTTTGGCAATTTTGACTTTTTTTGAAAAACTAAAAATTAAAATAGGCCCACAGTGCGACCCATTGTCTCACACTGAAATTTACCGCTTAGTCCAATGGTGTTAATTATTTTCCAAATTTTGGCAAATTATTGCTCAAAAAATTGAAATTTTGAATTTCAGGTCCGGCGGGATCGAGATTTTGGGTCTCCAAGCCAAATCAATCGCTAAGAAAAAACAACGTCTGGAACCGGTTCTGGAAAAATACCAATTCGTTCCAAACTCCACCACTTTAAGCCTCGGTGACTCGATCCGAGTCAATACTCAAATAATCATCGAAAATTCGCTTGAAAGTCACTTCAAGTCGGTGGAAATTCTGGACGAAACGTCACAATTAACCCCTTTATCACCCCTATTTTGCAAGTCACTTGATGATGTTCCCGTAATTACACCAAATGTGATAATTTCCACTAAAAAAACACTCGAGGAAATTCCGGGCGTGAAAATCGAAGATTTTGTTCTAACTCCTGAGAGCAATTTACTGTTAATTATCGGAACAAAACTCTTACAAAGACCAACAATTCCGAAGCTTTACTTCCAAGCTTTGAGCAGTAAAGGTTTTCTAATCTCACGCGAATCCAAAGATTTTCATTCGGAAAACATCGAGAATCTGGAAATTCTCACCGAATTCACAACTTCGGACGAGAAACTCATCATGTTCCGGAAGAATTGCGCAATTCCCGTGCCACATTTCGTAAAAATCGGCCCGGAAACGTTTGATTGGTTACCGGAATTGCAAAAGTCGCTTAAAAACCACGACAGTGTGATTGCTTTTGCGCAAAACGAAACTCCGGAGGGAATTCTGGGGCTGGTCAGTTGTTTGCGCCCGGAACCGACCGGAAATAAGGTCCGGTGTTACTTCCTGATGGACGAAAGCCCGGAATTCGACCCGGAAAATTCACTCTTTGCCGCACAAATTCGTAAAGATTTGGCCTTCAATGTTTACAAGGATGGCACCTGGGGGACGTACAGACACTTGCTTTTGGAGGAGTTGGAGGAGGTGGAGAGTGAGCATTGTTACGCCAATGTGACAGTGAGGGGGGAGTTGGGGAGTTTGAAGTGGCTGGAGGGGCCCATGAGGAAGGATTCGGTCATTAAAAAAGGAAATGTTATGATTTTGGTAATTTTTTTTGAGTTTGTAATTTTTTTTTAATTTTTTTTTTGTAGAATTATTACGCCACCATTAATTTCAAGGACGTGATGTTGTCGTCTGGACGCATCAATGTCGATGTTATCACCAGTGATAGGAGGGAGCAGGAGTGTGCCATCGGTTTTGAGTTTGCAGGAAGGGATTTGAGGTAAAAAATTTAAATTTCCCGCCACTATATTTTTGAAAATGATAACATTACTGATTAAAAATTAGATTTTTTTCGAGTAGAATTTATTGGTTATTGCAAAAAATACAATTGTTTTGAGTTTTGGCTTACTTGTTTTTTGAAAAAAAAAACTACTCAAAATTTTTGGAAAAATTTACTTCATGACTTACTTTAGTTTTAAGTTGCCGGTTTTGGTATTTTCTTTGAAAGATTTGAGGTAAGAAATGAGTAAAATTCAAATTTTCCGCCAAAGTATTTTTGAAAATATTCATATTTTTGAGTAAAAATTACGATTTTTGGGCACTTTTTTTTAACTAAAGTTTAGTGGTTTTTGCAAAAAACTACAATTTTTTACATTTTGACCTGGTTTTAAGCCTTTTATACATGTTTTTTGAATTTAAATTTACTCAAAATTTTTGGAAAAATTAAGTTACGGCCATTTAACGACTTACAGGTGTTACTTTAGCTTTAAATTGCCGATTTTAGTGTTCAAAATATTTGTTTTACGGCAATTTTGGCAATTTTTGAAAAATCAACATTAAAATAGACCCCACATGCGACCCATCGTTCCACACTGAAATTGTCCGGCAAGTCCAAAAATACTAAAATTTTTGACTTTTGTCCACCAGGGGGCGCCGTTTATGCGGAATGACCGACAACTCGGCTTTTTCTTCGCACATTTCCGCCGACCCGACGCTTTTATGGGAAATCCCCGATTCTTGGAGCCTCGAAGATGGCGCCACTATTCCCGTCGTCTACGGTACCGTCCTGTACGCCCTCCTCATGGTCCGCAAACTCAGACCAGGAAGTTCAATTTTAATCCACTCAGCGACTGGCGGAATAGGCCTAGCGGCCATTAACGTATGTCTTTACTACAAGTGTCAAATCTACCTCACAGTGGGCACGCAAGAAAAACGCGACTATTTGAGGAAAATGTATCCTCAAATACCTCAAACTCGCATTGGCAATTCACGCGATACTTCCTTTGAGGAAATGATCAAACGGGAAACAAACGGGCGTGGAGTTGACATAGTTTTGAATTCTTTGAGTGAGGAGAAATTAATGGCGTCGGTCCGGTGTGTGGCTCCTGGGGGCCGTTTTCTGGAAATTGGGAAATTTGACCTTGCTAATAACACCCAATTGGGGTTATTAATGATGGAGAAAGGAATTAGTTATCATGGGGTTATGCTTGACCAGATTTATAATAACAGCCCAGAATTGAAACGTGAATTGTCCCAGATTGTGTCCGATGGTATAAAAATTGGGTTCATTAAACCCTTACCACGGGTTGTTTTCAAACGCGAGGAAATCGAAGCCGCCCATCGTTACATGATGACTGGGCGTCATATGGGCAAGGTCATGCTCAAAATCCGGCACGAAGAACCAAAAACTGCGCACATCCCAAATGATCAATTGTTCAAAGTTCATCCACGGTTCTATGCCAATGGGAGCAAAGTCTACATTATCATCGGAGGCCTTGGAGGCGTAGGTTTAGAGTTAGCTGATTGGTTGGTACTCAGAGGTGCCACAAAACTGGTACTTGTATCACGTCATGGCGTCACAACTGGGTACCAAAACCAACGCCTAACCATATGGAAGTCATACGGTGTCCAAGTCGTGATTTCCACCCATGATATTACCACGAAACTTGGTTGCCTTCAATTAATCAAGCAAGCGGCGACCATGGGCCCCATTGATGGTATTTTCAACCTTGGGGTGGTTTTAAAAGACGCTCTATTCGAAGACCAAAACGAAGAAAGTTTCAAATTATCACGCGCGCCTAAATCAACAGCCACTCGATTCTTAGACGAAATCACACGAGTGTCATGTCCGGAATTGCGCCATTTTGTCGTGTTTTCGTCAGTGGCGTGCGGACGCGGAAATGGCGGACAAACCAACTATGGCATGGCCAACTCGATTATGGAGCGAATTTGCGAAAAAAGGAAAAATAAAGGGTTCCCGGCCTTGGCCATCCAATGGGGAGCAATCGGTGACGTAAGTTTTGAGTTGAGGCAAAGTTTGTGGCTCCTGGCGGACCAGTACTTAAGTTTTAGTGCAGCTAGAGAGTTGAAATTTTGTATGCGGCCTGAATTGGCCATTTTGAGTTCAACTAAGTTATTTTCAAAATGGCTAGACTTTTGAAACTATGAGAAATTGGCGCCAAGTTTAAAATTTTATAAAATAACTTACTGTTTTTATTGCATTTTTGAATTTGTTTTTTCAAGCTGATTGAAATTAATTAAAATTTTTGGTACTTATCTGTCATAGTTTTTGACTTATGTCAATTTTTTTGACCAAAATTGAAAATTTTAGGTCGGTTTAGTTGCTAAGATGCAGAAGGAGAATCGCGAGCTAGTGATTGGCGGGACATTGCAACAAAAAATCTCAAGTTGTTTGGAAGTTTTGGACCGTTTCCTGAAACAGGGGAATCCCGTAGTTTCGTCAATGGTCGTAGCGGAAAAACACAACCGGAATGAAAACCTCAGTGCTGTAGAAGCCGTTGCTTTAGTTTTGGGAATCAAAGACATAAAAACAGTCAGTCAACATGCGACTTTAGCCGAGTTAGGAATGGACTCCATGATGGGAACCGAAGTAATACAACTTCTCGAAAAAGAGTACGAAATTTATATCACAGCTAAGGACGTCCGCAGCCTCACATTTGCCAAGTAAGCGTTTTGGGTTTAAATCTCGCGCCAGAATTTTACGCGCCAATTTCAAATTCAAGGTTGCGGGAAATTGAAGCCGACCGAAGCGAAGTGAAAGCGAGTGACACTAAAACGTCCAAAGGCACCAACTTGCTAATGAAATACATCCCTGACAGCAAAACTAGTCATCTGCCAATAATAAGGCTCGAAAGCCGCGTAAAGGAAAGTGCAAACGCCCCCACTATTTTCCTATTGGCTGGAATTGAGGGCGTTTTCCACCCTTTAGCCAACTTGACGAAAAACCTAAACGCCCACATTTTCGGGGTCCAGTACGATTACAACAACCCTGAGGACACCATAACTGAGGTGGCCCTTAAACTACTACCTGTGAGTTTTTTTTGAGTTATGACAAATCCCAACACCAAATTTTAGCACATCGAAGCCAACTTGCCCCAAAATAGGCAATTCAAGATCATTGGCTACTCGTTTGGGGCCGCTGTGGGGCTCGAGGTCGTGTCACTTTTGGAAAAAATGGGGCTAAAGGGCAAAATGGTCACAATTGACGGTTCGCCCTCTTACTTAACTGCCTCAGCTAAGGAGTATCTCCCAGAGGTGGACGAAGCCGAGTTCCAGACGGCTCTAATCTTCAAAATTCTGGCAGTATTAGTACCAATTGATCTTCTAGTTGCTTTCAAAGATAAGTTACTCAAGTGTAAAGACATGAACGAGCGCTGTGACCTGGTACTTGAAATGCTCCCAATTGAGGTGGAAATCAAGCAAAAAATGGAAAAACAAGCAGCCTTGACGCTGTACAAACGATTTAAGGCCGTAATTGGCTACAAGTTCGAACACGAGAAGATAAAATCACCGGTGCATTTAGTTAAAGCCAAGTTTGCAATGGTCAATGAAGAAGACGACTATCAGTTATCGAAATGTTGTGAAAGTGTCGAGTTTAGTACAGTTAATGGCGACCACGGCACAATTTTGGACCAGGAGGAGCTAGTGAAAAAAGTTGAGGGGTTTTTACTTTAACAGAAATAAAGTTTTTGTAGGAAAATTGTTGTTTGGGGTTTCCCTGACCAGTTTAAACGTTACAGGATTCTGTACTTTTGCGTTACGCGTAGCTATCGGTAGGTGGCACTCTCCACATTTTACAATTTTTTTAATAATTACGCATAATTATAAATAACCAATGTCTGAATTAGCAAAAAGGGCCAAAAACCGTGCATTTGCGTGTTAAACACGTGGCCAAAAGTTGGTACATTAATTAATTACCTGTTTGTTTCTCGCCCTCACGTGGCAGTTTGGTGCACCAATTTTGCAAAATAGTGGCAATGTTGGGCCTTGGTGAGTTTTTACTTTTTTTTTCTTTATTTTCGTACCAGAATTATTAAAATCATGACATTTTGAGCGTCTTTAGTGTTAGCGTATAAAAGTTTGCCCCCAAAAATGGCTTAAAACTTCAGGAAATTGCTTTGGAAAAAATGAGGTTATGTTTGGGTAAAGTACGCCAAATAATTACGCTTGATTTTGCAGTTTGTGGTGAAAAACACCACTTTGTGCGGTTCTTATGTCGTTGTATTGAATCTGGGGTTAAATTCTATTATTTATGGCAAAAATTGACAGTTTTTTGTTTTTTTCAACCAGAAATGCAAAAATTCGGTTTCACTTGATTTTGGGCGAAGTTTCGTCAAAAACATGGTGTTTTTTAGCTAGAAACTTTGTTTTTTTGTTTAAAACTGCGATAAAACAGTTTGGAAATTTACCAAATTTAGCAGAAATTGACATTGACTTTGCTCATTTTTTGATTAGAAACTTATAATTTCGCATAATTTTGCTAAAAAGGGCCAAAAATAGTGTTATTCTTGCTCGATTTTGAAGTATTCGAAAACTAGCGTTGGGTATGTTTCAAGGTTGGCAACACTGGGATTTGGTTACTTTTGGTTTGGTTGGTCAAGTAATGGTCAGAAGTGTAGAAAAAGATATTTATTTCGATAGCATTTGTTTTTATACATATTTACAACAACTAGTCTAGTTAGGAAAAATCGTATTTGATGGAGTTAAGTACAAGAATAAATAATAACATGAGGTAGCACCAACAACTATATAAAAAAAGCCATCTGTCATAATCACGTGACTCTATATATACACACACACAATAATAATAATAAAAAAATAACTTACATAGCCTACTCTAAATTTCACACAGTCTTATCCTTTTTGTTAGTCATTTGTTCGCACCTATCTGTCAATGGTGATATTGAGTGCTTGTAGTTCCTCATTGGTCAGAATCCTTTTATTGACAATATTCGACCTTGGATCGAACTTGAGATGTTGTCGCTGGTGTCGAATATGTCTCGGCGCTAAAAGTTCGGGTAAAGTCGCCAGCCGTTCGAGTCGGTCCCTTTCGGCCAACATTCGTGCATGTTCGTGTGACTTTTTCAAATTGCACGCATTGATCCGAAGTTGTCCGATCTGCGGCGGCTGGCTGTAGTTTTCGGGGAATTCCAGCGTGCACACGTCTATGGTTGGTAGCATTGGTATGTCACCAGATACGGACGACGTTGAATTTCCTCCAAGTAGGCTATGAATTCGTCGGTCAAGTTCGTTGGATTGGCGAGCGGCGTCGATGATGATGCTCGGAATGGGTTTCGGAGTGGCTGTGAAAAAAAACACAAACTTCGAATTTCCGTCTTGTGCACTTTCGGGCGGTGTTAGCAAAGTCAGTGGCGTATCACACGAAAATTTTTAGTAGGGTTAATGCAAACTCACACGCGCCGACCATGCATAAAGCTCCTTTGAAGAGACGATCCGCCTTGAGGATTGTGCCTTCTTGGTCCTCGACCAGGATTGCCAACCCAAGGTTGCGACCACGTGACCATGCGCGCGCCGCTGGCTTCACACTTAGCTCCACCCAACGGGCGCTCTCTTGAATCACTTTGCTGTCAGAGAGGCGGCGCTTGACTGAAAAGATATATCCTATATTATACAATTATAAATGCAATAAAAACGTGTGGTTACTATTTACAATTTCAAAATTTGTGTCAATTTTTTGAGTTCCGGAAGCTGAACCATTTTGAAAATAGTTTAGTTGTACTTGGAATTGTACACAAAATTTTAATTTTAGAAGTCAATAAGTTTCTAATTATAATTGTTAAACAAAATGGCGGATGATATAAAATGGCGGCGGGCAAAAGTACCTTTCTTCTTCCGAACTGAGCGCGTGTACCAATAAATGGACACGCGTAACAATTTCTCATCTTCGGTGGTACTACTGGTGTCACAATCTGGTGATTTTTGCGTTGTTTTAGTGACATTTTCGGTTGGTATTCTGTAAAGTCGCAGCGTTGCTGTCGCAATATTTAAGCCTTTTTCATCCGAATTGTCAAAATTGTTGAAATATAAGTTCATTATATTCTCATCTTTCCATACGTCTTGTTCCATATTCGTCGGTACTTCACCTAAAATTGTTAGTACCAAGCGTTAAATAAGAAAATAACTACAATTATGACGACATACAAGAGGGGTAATAGCTTCGTATCTTTTCGGTAATGTGGTCGTCGTCCAAAGTTGTCCGATTGAACACATCGGGTATCATCGATACGTTCGTTCGGCTATCATCGTTAATCACCGTCATGTTACTCCGACCAATTTGACGCAAAATATTCTCTTTCAAGACTTGAATCCAGTTATCTTTGGCTCTAAAAAATGACAATCGTGCGTTAAAATAATTACTATGTAATAATAATAGTAGTAATAAAAAAACAAAGCATGCGTGTTATTCTACACCCAGCCAACTAGACTAGTACGTATTAAAGGTCAATACACCGCACACGACGTCTAGACGTTGATATTAAAAAACGTTGCATAAGGAAGTGATCAGGTTGGTACTACGGGTACTACCGGTGGGTGTGAAACCGGCTTTAGATGGACTAGACCTAGACATTAAAGAAAGTAAAGTGTTTACGGCCTAATATGGAGAACTAGACTCGCAAAACGAGTTGCAATCGTCATACCTTTCGATAAATGAAGAATTTGTTGCAAAAGTTTGAATTTTGACGATTTTTACCATTACAGGGAACTGTATTTTGGTGGTTTATTTGGTTGGGTACAGGTGGCGTTCGTCCAGTTCGAAAAATGGGCGAAAATTATTAGGGTCAGAAAAGTTAAAATTTTGGAAAAAATTAATATTTTTCGTGTTTTTTTTGTTTAAACTTTCAGTAAACTGGACATTTCTTCCTTTTTAGTTTTTAATTCATAGTAAATGTTTTGAAATTTCATAATTAGAAGAAATTCTTTCCAGAAACGTCTCAGAAAGTTAAAAAAAAGATAAAAGACGAATTTTTTAATTTTAGAAAAAAAATTTTTATCGTTTTAATTCGAAGTGGACGTTTGTCATTATTTTATTTTGGCAAAAAATTACCATTTTTTGTGATTTTTTTTGGGAAATTCTTTCAATATACTGGACTTTTCTTTTTTTTCTAATTTTTTAATTCGTAATTAGGTCGTAATAACAAGGAATTCGGTCCAAAAGCGTCTCAAAAAGTAAAAACAAATGCGAAAAAAGACGAATTTCCTGATTTTAGAAAATCAATTTCAATTAATTTTGTGTATAATTCCCTTGCATTAAAATTTTGGAAAAAATTAAGATTTTTTGTGATTTTTTTTGGTTTAAACTTTCAGGAAACTGGACATTTCTTCTTTTTATTTTTTTTTTAATTCATTGTAAATGTCTTAAAATCGGGTAATTAGGAGAAATTATGGCCCAAACCTTCACAGAAAGTTAAAAAAAAAAAATAAAGAAAAAAGACGAATTTTCTAATTAAAAAAAAAACATTGGTATTAATCGTTTTAATTCGAAGTGGTTTTTGCTTTAAACTTTTGGCAAAAAATTGCCACTTTTAGTGAAATTTTTTTTGAAATGTTTTTCAGTAAACTTGATTTTTTTTCTAATTTTTTAATTCGTAGTAAAATCGTAATTCCTTGAGACAAGGAAAAAAGACGAATTTGCTGATTTTAGAAAATCAGTTTCAATTAATTTAGTGTATAATTACAATGTTCTTACATTATAATTTCGCAAAAAATTTACGTTTTTGGTGAATTTTTTTGGAAAAGCCCTTCAGAAAAAGTTTCAAAAATCGGGTAATTTGACCCAAAACCGTCTTAAAAAAATAAGTGAAACTGTGAAAAAGTCAATTTTGGGCAAAAATTATCAAAAACTGGTCGATATGTATTTCCATTATCAGTTTTAATAAAATTTGCTTAATGTTATTGTGTTAAAATTGTGCTGTTTATAACATTTTTGGCGAAATTTTTTTGAAAATTTTTCAGGAAACTGGACATTTCGACCTTTCATTTTTTATTTGTAGTAAAAGTTTTAAAATTGTGTAATAACAATGAATTTGGTACAAAAACATATTAAACAATCGATAAAAATGTTGTAAATAGTAAAAATTTTTGGAAATTTAAAGACGAATTTCCCGTTTTTTTTTTGAAAAATTAACATTTGTAGTCGTTTGGTGATTTTGATTACCATTTTGGAAATTTGGAGATTTCGTTATAACTTTTGCAATTTTTTGGTTGGCCACCCTGTCTGTCGTGCCACGCCGTCTTGGATGACCGTTACGTAACGCGGGTTTATATTACCGTCTCGCCTAGGAATGCGATAAAAATAAAGATATAAAACTCTAGACAGAGGCCAGACGTTGAGTATATATTGTGTGCGTAATCAGGACGGAAGAGAGAGTAATGTGTGAGCGACGATCTCCACACCAGTGGCGTATCACTCACACTTTACCCCCTTTAACCCCTCCACACACCTCCCGCCACTTTTTGGGGGAAACCCCCGACTGATTTTACGCAAAAAACGCTTTTTCCCCGCCCGGGGAACCCCCAACTGCCTTAAAATTGCGTTTGGGGACACATTGTGACGAACGCCCCTGCCTCCAGTCAAACACCTGCCGCTAGGAAACGGGACAGGAAATTAAAATTATTGACGGCCGAAAACGTTGACCTTTTAAATACGTGTTTTCCCCCCAAAAAATCGTAATTTTCATTCATAAATAACGAAACACCTGGTGCTCATTAAAAAAAAATTATTTGACAGCTGTCAAAAAAAAACCTATATGATTTATAATGCATGTGTCATTATTGAATCGTTCCACACTTACGTCACGCATGCAATAAAACAAAACAAAACACTAATCAAGGCACACACGATTTTGCTAATTACCTGTCGTCATTATCGAAATCTCGTTGGCTGTCGAATTAAATCAGAAAAATTTCGGTGATTTTGCAAACTATACAGGGTGGCTTACCGATTTCGTGAAGTGCGTAGATAGTCGGTCATGTTGTCAGCACTGTCGATCTTGTTTTCCGGGGGTTGATCGCTTTGCATTTGTTCGTCATTGTCGCCGGTGGCTTGATATTGGTAGAGTTTTTCGATGAATTGGTCGATGATGGCGTCAAGGTCATCATGGGGGCGGTTAAGGGGGGCGGCCAAAACCGCCCCAAAAACAAAAACGAAAAAAATGGGGCCCATGTCAGTGGCGTACGCGCGTACGAGATGCTCGTCTCGCTGAAGTACAATTTAAACTAAGGTGTCTTATTATTAGAATCGGTTGGATATCGTAAGTCGGAGTAGGAAAACAACGTCGTTTCTTTGTCTCTCACTTGGTGTTTGTCGTGGTGGTAGATATTTTTGTTTTAGTCGGCTTAGACGGTTTGTCTACGATGGAAAAAAATCCGCGAGCAATGCTTAATAAGACGGAAACGAATGATCGGTTTTCAGGGTGAAGATCCGCACACAATCGCTGGTCACGCTGTTGACGCGATTTCAGACACACGATTTTTTGGTTTAGGGACGATAGAGAGCGCACTTTTATACATCACGACAGGTAATAGATATTTACATATTTTCAGCATGGGAGAACGATACACTGGAAAGTTTATTACGTTGCAATATTCCAACACAAACAACAAGGAAACGTGCTATTTATCACAAATACTACGTTTGTACCAAATTACGGCCAAATTCCATCAAAAATAACAAAATTCAAAATGGACGCCTAAAAATCAAACTCAATTAATTACAAATTTCGGACCGGCAACGCGGAAAATTAACTAAATGCAAGATTAGTACGAAATTTCGCTTCAATTGCGTTAAAAATAACCAAGTTACGGCCAATTAATTAACATTCAAAATGGTGGCTCGCCGTAAAAATGCCTCAAATATCAAAAATATAATCAATGTTGCCTAAATATAGGCAAATGTGCTCGAAATTTTACCTCTACTACCCTAAAAATAGTTATTTTGTCGAATACTTATTTATAATGGCGTCTTTTTTGTTTTATGGTCATAAAATATAATTAAACTAATTAATGTTATCACATATTTGCTCCAAAAATGACGAAATTATTGTTATTTTGTCGGATATACAAAATGTCAGCGTAAAGTATCGGGTTGATACCAGATTCAAAATGGCGTCGTTAATTAAAAAAAGATATACGGAAATTATCAAAACTTTCAAAAAATTGTTTTTTGCTGTAAATTGTTGCTCAAAGTTTTGGTATGATTGCTTCAAAATGGCGAAAGTGTCAGATAAATGTCAAAATGTCGGCGTGAATTGAATTATGTTTTTATCAAATTTTTGCGACTGACGTTATTATTTTAGTATTTAAATAATTTAAGATTTATTTACGTTTAAAATAGCAAAGTTAGAGCTAAATATCAATATTTATAATTTCGGTTTAATTGCTTTGGGAATAATGAAGATACGGTCAAAATGACGACTGATTCAAAATGGCGACAAGGGAAAAATGTCTACTATCAAAAAATACTGACATTTCTGCGAAATTTGTATCGAACTTTTCATAATATAGTCAAGTATGAAGTTGGTGCAAGATTCAAAATGGCGGCAATAATTAAAAATACGCAAACCTATTAAAAATTGCAAAAAGTTTGCTTTTTTATGGGCAATTGTTGCGCAAAATTTTAGGATGATTGTTCCAAAAATAATAAGTTGGTTATTTTGTCGGATGTTCAAAGTGGCGGCGTATAAATTTTATTACGACTTTTTAAAATCTCTGCTGAAAAACGTTATCATTAAGTCAAATTTAATGATTAATGATGAAATTGCCATTCATTTGCGTAAAAAATAGCAACGTTTGAGCTAAATATTTAAATTCAAAATGGCGGCGTCAATAGAATTACGTCTATCAACTTTTCCTATGCTTAAAAAATATTACAATTCCAAATTTAATAAAATGCCACTTGAAAATTTAATAAACGAGTTTGGGTTAAAATGGCTGAGAATTCAAAATGGCGTCATGAATTTAAAACGTTTTGAATATGTTATTAAGTTAATGGTTTTGTTAATGGTTTCGTACGCTTTTTTTTGAAAAAATTAAACGGCGTCATTTGGCCCAATTAATCACTATTTAAAATGGCGTCGGTTGGTTTAAAGCTGTTTTATTGTGATTTTTATCAAATAGTACGCTTTATTTTGTGTTTTTTTCTATCGATCAAATTGATATTTTGTTTTTCCGAATTTTAAGCAGCGGAAAATTCTAGGAATTTGTTTTTCGTATAGATCTTGGAAATAAATCAAGTATGTTTTGATCCACATTGTTGTTTACAAAACAATTAAAATGTAAAATGGCGACACGCACTTACGACACACTTATCGTGCGTCTCACCCAAAAAACTCGCCCAAAAATTAAAATGGCAGTTTTTGAAAAAAATGGCGCATTCTGACGCAGCGTTTTCGTTGTTTTGGTAACAGCGTACTACGCTTTACAAATATTTAAATAAATTCGTAAAACGAAGGGCTTCATTAAAACATTTTCGATGTCTAGACATGGACATAAATAATGTAAAAATCCATCTTCAAAGCTTATAAATTTTAAATGGCGTGTGTGTCTTATTCGGCATAGGTCCCGTGATCACATCGTCGTGTAATCATTTGTTTCACGCCGAGTCCTTGGCATCTACGATTGCTTTTTTTACATACCTACACTTTTTTCAGAATTCGGTTAAAAATAACGCATTTTTAAACGCCGACGGCGACGGACGGGTGCTTGACCCCGCCAAATAAGTTGGCATTGTTTTAAATTTTCGCGCCCTGTCATTTAACTGTCAAAATTACCAGTGAAATGTTTCTCTTAAGCGTTTTTTTGCTAGTTTTTTGCCTCGGGGGCTGTCTAACGACCAGTAATTTTTCACGTGCCACCCCCAACACCACCTGCGGCGCCGCCCCCAACCCCTCACCCGCCATCCTCTGCCCCAACCCCCCACAAGCAATCACCGATTTAATCTACAGCTCGTACGAAGATTCCTTCCCTGATAAAGAGTGTGTCAAGTGCAGTTTGAGGTTAAATGGCGAAAATACGGCCGTTTTGGTCAAGTGTTTCCGGTGCCAGGACCTCTTCAAGCCCCCGACACTCGTCGAAACCGATAAATGTATAACAGAGTGAAAAAATAAAATGGCTTAATTTTTGGAATTACGAGAAACTGAAATTTTAAATAGTAACCACACATTTTTTAATTCATCTTCTCAGACTGAGTAAATTTTACCCAAGTTGTCGATGCTTATCTGTCATAGTTTTTGACATATGTTAATTTTTTGTTAAAATTTTTATTTAAAATATTACAGTCTTTAAGTGAATAATTTTTTTTTTGGATTCGATAACCGGTAGTTCATAAAGTTGTCCGGAATTTTCAAAATAATTAACTGTCAATTTACAAGGCTAGGTTGATTTTTTAAAGTATTGATCAAAAAGTCTATCACTCAATTTTCTCAGATAATTTTCTTAACGTCAGTCGATAGAGATTGATAAAAACATTAAAAAATTGATGTTTCTAAGTTTTGACTATTTGTCTTTTTTAATTCACAATAATTTTTTTTTGAAAAAAAAATTGTAAAATCTTAGGTCTCAACGTTTTATTTAAGCTTAAGATTGTCAAATTTGAATTGTTGATTACACTAATAATGTTTTTAGGCCATTTTAACAATTTTTGGGAAAACAAAATTTTTTCAAATACGATTTTTTTAATGGAAAGGTGAAAAAATAAAACAAAACACTAGAAAAATAGCGATTTTATTCGTACGGTTGGCTACACTGTCAAAAGTCCCGCAATACAAGCTGTCATAAAACAGGCGAACGAGCCGCCGATAAAAGCCCTAAAAACTAGTTTGGTAACACTGTGTTTTTTCCGTGGCATGAAAATCGTCAGTGTTGACAACATAGTGCCTATGGAACCTGGGTTGGCAAAACCGCAAATTGAGTACGTTGCTATGATACGACTCTTGTCCTGAAATATCAATTGAAGCAGTGAAATCACTCCCGTTACAAAATTACACTCAAGTCCATTGTTTGCATTTTTTGAAATGCGATGAATTCGTTGAGTATTGTTTTCATTCCAATTAATTGAGCCACCTTTTCGCAATCTGCCCACTCCACACCCATTGTGTAACTTAGGGGAATTAAGATTTTCCCCAAAATCAGTTCTAGTGACCATATTTCGTCCTCAGCTATGAAACCTAGGGATTTTTTTCGTTATCGTGACGTCACGGGTGACACTATTACCAACTAGTGTCCCCAACCAGCCCAGGACACCATTAATAAAATAAACAAATGATATAAATGAGATTAAGTTGGCAATAATGCCAATGACAACTTGCGACGCTTCGTTGGCCCCTTTAGTCGCAGCGTCCAACACTGAACCAAATTTCCTAAAATTGGGTTAGTAATACTGGTGTTGCGTGTTAGGGTTTTTTACATTTTCATAGTTTTGATATTTTCTTGTGTGACTGTCACTTCTTCCGTTTCCGGATACATTAGTTTACTGTAACAGAGCGCAGCAGGCGCTGACATGACACACGAAGTGACCAAATGGGCCGGACTTGCCCCAAATGAAATATAGGCCGCCAAAACAGTACCTACAATTGTCACTAAAAACAGGAAAAATCCCTAACTGACGTACCGGAAACTGACGCAAAACCGGATGTCATAATGGAATGAATTTCCGAATCGGTCAAGTGATCCAAATATGGCTTCAGTAAAAATGGCGACTCGCTCTAGAGAAGTGTCAAAAGTTTTGGTCACATACCGGGTGTTTCAATTTGATTGCGCACCCTTGTAACTTTTTTATTTCAAAACAAAAGTATAACAAACCATATATATTTTTAAACGAATTGACGAAATCTATCGGATAATGTCACCAGTTTACACTTACGATGACATACGTCAAAATTGTGACTGTCAATTTTTTTTTCAAATGACATTTTGTATATATTTTTTACACCATTTAATGCCTACTTGAATTTTAATTCCAAATATTAAAAGAAAACGTTACAAGGGTGAGTATCAAACACCGGGTACATATATTTTGTGTTACCATTCCGAGAAATATGTTGGCGGCACTGTTCACACTTTCGCAAATCGGTGTTCCCAACACAAATTGCAAAATCTTTCCTAACTCAAGGACGATACTTTGCATTATTCCATAATAGTATAGAATATTAATGCAGAAGTTCATTAAATAAATGGCGGCGAGTGCGTTAAACGCAAAGATGGCTTTGGTCAAGACCAACTCTTCGCTGTAGACAAATGCCGACGCATTGACAGCGTAATGCAGGAAAGTGTCAACTCTGTCACCAACGCAACTGAAAATATTACGACCAGTTTCCCATCGAATCATCAAGAGGCCTAAGACAAACTGGGCAATAAGTCCAGAAATCACAGTCGGCCATGGTATCTATCAAAAAATTAGCTTGGTAATGGTGGTGACATTATTTAGCGAGTTACTTGTTTCTTGGCTGGTGAGAATAGAAAACCTATGATAAAAAAAATCACTAGACCTGTCAAAGGCATCAAACGGGTGAAATCGTCACGACAGTCATACACTATGAAGGCCAAGATGGCCGCCAAGACGACACCACGTGACACCAACGGCCAATGGGGAATTCGGTTGATTGGTTTGAACAGTGGTGCCAATTTTTTTGTGTCAATGAGAGGAAGAATGTACGGTTTTAAGAGCAAAGAGTAGAGAGTTAAGAAATATATAAAAATAAAAACAATTATCCAGAGGCCATAGCCACTGCAAGTGGTTGAATCAAGCGTGTCACCTTAAAAAAATTTCTAGAAAAAGTTACTAAATTTCGCTTTTTTTACTTGTGTTGTTAATAAAGTAGTAACTGGCCCAAATAAAGTGTGCGTTAATTAATACAAAAACTGCAAGTTTGATCATCAAGTTGACAATTTTCGTGTGTTTTCCTTTCGTTTTCGGCGCGCCATTTTCCACAATTGCCAAACTCTAAAATCACCAAATGAATTTCTGGTTTTTCCCCGTTTTTTACGCACTGAATCAAATTCGGACATTTTCACTGGACACTACAACACAAAACTAATAACTGTTTTCCTCCTCCTCAATAGTTCAGATAAGTGATAAAATAATTGCGATTACACGAGGAGAATTCACTTGACTCAGATCCGGCAAAATTTCTGGCGAAATATGCCAGTCACGTGATACACCTGTAATTCCGGTTATTTCGCGTCACGCTATGTGAAATTAATGATTTTTTTTTATAATTATGATTACGAAAATTTATTTAGCAAAAAAAATACGAAAGATTCTAATCTGCGTTCTAATTCAAGTGGGCTATTGTGCGATAAAGATAAGGTTTTATAGCTCACTTAAACAAAATCAGGGAAAAATGTGCAATTCTACTGTTTATTTTCGACTTAATTATGACAAATTTTGATAAAATGTTAACAATCACAGCAAAGTCACGAGTATGCAACACACTATACTATGCTCTTTGTATTATTGGTTGCTTAACAATTTTTTTGGTAAAAATAAAATATTTTGTTTGCTAATTATTTTTTTACCTAGTGATAAATTTTGAAAACACAAACAAAATTAGGTAAAATGGGAAAAAAATGTAATAAAAAAGATCATTTTTTTCCGACTTATAGTTTTCGAAAAATTTGAGTAAATAGCACTGAATTAAAGACATGCAACACAATATACCGTCCTGGTTGTATAACTGGTTGCCTGCCAACAGCTTCGGAATTATGCAATTCGATCCACCTGTGATTGTGCAGTGTATTGTCTATAGTACAAAGCTAAGTTTTTTTTGTTATTTAAATCCCTGTTATTTAAATGTGGTATTGTTATCCGTGACTTTTGTTTTTATCACGTCTATAAATATTAATAATCCCTTTGAAAAAGTAGGCTTTGATAATGGAAGGGTGGGGGTGAGTTCACCTCGTTGTTTTAGTATCAAGTAGGCGCACGTCCTTCCTGCAATTGTCCGTCGTCGACGACAATTGACGGTCGCGCATGTCACTGCGATCTGTAGTAGTTGTAAACATAAACTTCAAAATGGCGGTTCGTGTTATCAGTGATAAACGATTTTAGGTAAGTTCGTGTCTTGAGCGTTGTTTTTTCGGCGAATTTAAAGCAACACTTGTGTTGGTTTCGTTTGGTGGTGGCGTCACGACGCCGGACGTCGTGACGTACATTTTCGAAAATTTCGCGCGCCGATCAACGGAGGGATAGGTTATGATAAAATGTAAGTTTTTTGCGTGGCCTACCGCGACCGTCCGTTTTAAACGATGAATTATCAAGTTTGCCGAGGGTATTATCAATTGTTTGCTTATTGTTTATAAGTGTACTGCAAATAGCCTTCGCTCGGGGATTATTTATTTAACTGTTATCGACGGAATTACTCGACGATATCTTGAGGAATATTATTATGAGCGTATTTTTGATAACTGCTGATAAGACGCGTGCCGATTACAATTCCAATGCGCTTTCACACATAACGAATCGAGTTGGCGATGACAAAATTGACGCTTCTATTTTTTTTATTTAAGGGGTGGTTTACACATCATTACAATTTTTGTTGACGTAACAAGTCTTGCGTTTACGTCACGCTGATTTAAATACGATGATTACAGTTTTAAAAGGTAGTGTGGCACGAAACTGTCATTATTTTATAAACTGAAACGGGAACCTAAAGCTAATTTCACACTCACCGTTTGCATAAACTTTTCTCGATGTGACAGTCTATTTTTTTAATTACGTTAAGGTAAAGTGATGAAAAAAGTTTAAATCGTGTAAAGAAGGCTTTACACAGGCAAATCATTAATTGTTTTAATACATTTTTAACTAAGGGGCGACTTATACTTTTACAACGTAACGTAAAAATGTAAACGATGCTTTAGAATTCTGAAAATTAAAATTACGTTTACGCTAGGTTATGTTGATATTGTAAAATTCACACGAAAAATATATTTTGCATTGGAATTCTAAAGGCCTATTCACATTATTTGCCCATGGTAACGTAGCGTAACAATTTTTTTATAAAAATGATTATACTATGTTGCGGTTAATATTTTAAAATGTGATGTCAGTGGTAGGTTTATGCAAAAAAACAGTGGGAAATTGTCGAAGTTAAACTGATTTTACACGCCGTAAAGGTTAGGACCCGAAAAAATTAATGTTATATTTTGAATTTCGAACTTAAAGCTTACGTTACGTGAAGGTAAAGTTATAAAACGTTTAAATTGTATATAAAGAAGGCTTTACACGGGCAAATTATTAATTGTTTGAATATATTTTTAATTAAGGGGTGGTTTATACTTTTTTTAATGCAACCTACTGAAGTAAACGTTGCTTTAGAATTTTGAAAATTAAAATTACGTTTTTACGCTACTTTATATTGATGTTCGCTTTTTAAAAGCTTCAAGTATATTAAAATTTACAGTAGAGTTTTAAAGGCTTATTCACATTATTTGCCTATTGTAACGTAACGTAACAGTTAATTCTCTATTAAAATAATACACTATGTTGCGGTTAATATTTTAAAGAATCCCTACTTTAGTTGTGATATCAATCGAAAATTGTAACAAAAATCGAAGTAAAGGTGGTTTTAGAAGTTGTAAAGGTAAGGTCACAAAAAGTTATATTAGTACAAATTGGATTTTCGAAATTTAGCCTTTTTGTTGTAGACTTTTGATAATTTAAATTCGTTTTGTTAATCTTACTTTGGAGATTACGTAAAAAGTAAACGTAAAACATTTCTTACGTTCTAAAGAACCGCTCACACACTTTTTACTTACGTTATTTGCGTTATTTTATTTTAGTTTAGCGTGATTTTGGAACTTGTATACCATACTTTTTTTAATTAAGAGTCGATTTAAACTTTTACTAATGTAACGACTTTGCGGTCTCTTGAACAATTACGTTATTTACGGTGACGTTAACGTTTTCCTGGTTGTAAAAAGTACTTTAATTAAGCATCTTAAAGGCCCTCTTACATTGGATTAACTTGTATTTGCAAGTCCAAAGCTTACGTTACGTTAAGTTTAACGTTTTAAAGGCCCATTCACATTATTTTGCGTAACGTAAAGATAATTTGTCAATTTTTTTGCCATTTTTACGTTTAATTACTGCGTGTTTCGCACACAATTGGTATTAATTTTCGAGTCGAAGGCGAATAATTTATATTTTGTCGTTTCTCTTATCGCATTACGAGATGTTTCGTGGTGTTTCTAATCTGTAAATCCTGCGATAAGATAAGCGTTACAAACACGCAACCAAGGCCGCCTCGTGTGAGCAAAAATTTTTTCGCTCCACTGTGTATATATTACGTTTTGAATCATCGGAATTTCAACGTCTGATGAATAATAAAAGCAACTCCGCCCTTTCCCGTTCATCCAAAGCCGCCCTTTCGATAATAATTAAACATAACAGTCGAGACGAATCGATCTTGCGCCCCTTTTTCCATAATTTTTCATCATACATTTTTCCGGCGATTTTTCCAAGCTATTATTATAGTTATTTATCGATTTGTGTGGTGGACACGCCCACCACCCCCTGTTTGGTGGTCAATCGTCGTAATTTTTCGATGAAAGAGGAGAAAAAAATATTAATTATTCCGTTTTAACGCAGCGATCTGCTTTATCGACTTGAATTTTCCACACACCTTATCGAAACAACAGAAAACGGCACGAAAACACATTGCAATCGCAATCAACGAAGGCCGCGTAATTATCCATACGCCGGAAAAAAATATTATAAAAATATCCGATTTATTTATATTTTTGTGCGAGTGGTAACAACACACGCACGTAATTCGTTTATAATGACGCTCCGGATGTAGGTACATAATAAATACGAATACCGGAAACGATTTCTCTCTCGCGATTCGATCGAATTCGAAGAATGCAAAGAAGACTAATTAATTGGAGTGCTGGCTTTTTTATTTTTCGAACGTTGTAAACATGCATATATTGGAGAATTATTGGCTTTTTAATTGCTCGTAAAGCGATTGTGTGTTGTTATTTGACGGTAACGAGCGAAAAATGACGCGATAATTACGATAAAATACGAAAAGTTGACAGAATTGACTTAAGACGCATGTAAAGCTACCTTAACCATTGTCATGTAACAATTTTTTTTCGTAAACGGCGCGCGCCAAAGGATGATTCACACATTTTTATTCAATTAATTATCGGTTAAGTTATGTAAACGTGGCTTTAGATTTATGAAATTCAATACAAATTATTTTTTTTTATATTGTCAAGCCACGTAAACACTTTTTCTAATTTAAAACTAAAGGATGATTCACGCATTTGTACTTATGTTTGCATAAATTTTTGGATTTTTTCTTGAAGTGGAAGTCTGTCTTTTACCTTACGTTACGCTAGAATTAAAAAAAAAACGTTTAAATCGTGCAAAGAAGGCTTTACACGGGCATATTTTTAATTGTTTTAATACATTTTTAACTAAGGGGCGACTTATACTTTTACAACGTAACGTAAAGATGTGAACGATGCTTTAGAATTCTGAAAATTAAAATTACGTTTACGCTAGGTTTGTAAAATTACACGAAAAATATATTTAACAATGACATTCTAAAGGCTTATTCACATTATTGCCTATGGTAACGTAACGTAATCATTTTTTTTTATAAAAATGATTATACCACGTTGCGGTTAATGTTTTTAAATGTATTTTATTTGTGATGTCAATATAAAAAAATAGTGGAAAATTTGTCGAAGTAAAGGTGATTTTACACGCCGTAAAGGTAAGGACGCAAGTTGAGATTTTTAATAGAATTTTATAATTTTAACATTTTTTAATTTGGAATTTCGAAACTTAAGTTTACGTTAAGTACATTAGATTTTAAAAAAAACCTTTAAATTGTGTAAAGAAGGCTTTACACAGGAAATTCATTGTTTTAATACATTTTTAACTAAGTGGCAATTTATGCTTTTCCAACGTAACGTAACGCCATTATCGTTACTTTAGAATTCTGAATATTACAAATAAGTTATATTGATATTCGGTTTATAAATGCTTTAAGTGTGTGAATTAAAATTTACATTAGAATTTTTAAGGCCCATTGTAATGTAACGTAACAGTTTCTTTATTAAAACATGACAGACTTTAGTTTAAGGCGCTTGTAAAGCTAACATTTTTTTTGTAAACGTTACATGCCAAAGGATGATTCACACATTTTTATTCAATTAATTATCGGTTAAGTTATGTAAACGTGGCTTTAGATTTATGAAATTCGATACAAAAACTCATGTTTACGTTATTTAAGCACTTGACTTTCAGATAAAGGCTCTTTTACACATTTTTTTAATCTTTTGCACATTTTATATTGTAAAGTCACGTAAACACTAAAGTATGATTCACGCATTTGTCTTGCGTAAACGTTGCTTTAGAGTTTTTAAATTTAATGCAAGATAAAGGCTGTTTTACACAATTTTGTAGGTTTGGGTGTTTTGATTTATTAATGCCACAAGCTTGTGTGTGTCGCGTTATTAAAAATATGTTTTAGGTATGAATAAATAAAGGCGCATAAATAAATAAATAGTATTTTTATGAGGTCGTAAAGCGAAGTAAAAAATACTTACGAAATATTACAATTGCGTTCATGATTAGGCAAATTAATAAAAAAAATCGATGCGTTTAACCTAAATAAATATAGGAAATAAACAAATTATCCAGAGTTGGACTTGACCCACCCGTCGTTCGATCGATTAATTTCCCTTAATGCGTCCCATTAATTTCATACACTAACAACCATCCCTTCATGTATTATTGACACAAAAGCGACGAAATCGATTTAAATATAATAACGTTAGAATGATGACACAATCCTCCTAATTACAAACGCAAAGAATTTGTCAAGTTGGCAAAGTTTGTGAGGGTCATTCAACTGTTTCAGTGCCTCATGCAGCATGCTGCTGGACTGCAATATGGGCAAGGAGCTGTCAATTCCCACCAATCACCGACTTTTGCTGACATTACGGTAAGTGGCCTTAAGCCGGTCCTGTCTTTTGACAAAAAAAAAACAGCAAACAGGTGGGAATACGACCAGCTCGCTGCGCCAATTTCGTAAAAAGGAGGGCCCTGAGAAAAATACGAATACGGACCTGAACGACACCAGTCATATTGCACGGGTGCCCCCACATAACCACTACCCCGCGAGGCCTAATGACTATTACAGGTACCCCCAGCAATATCCGGATTATACAACGTAAGTTGATTGGTTTATTTCAATAAAAAAAAAATAATTGGGTAAAAGGGCCCCTTATAAGGAGAGTCCGGCCCAGGTAAAGTATTCGGAAATCGCCGAAACGCCCCTCCAAAATGTAGACCACCTATCAAAACACAAAGACCTGATGGATATGTGCAATTTGCAACAAATGCCCGCCTCCCGGCAACAAAACTACGCCTCTAACCCCGCCCTCCAGTACCACCCCGAATCTCAATACCAGCAATACAAGTACGCGCAATGTCGCAAATATCCGCCACAAGAAAACGATTTCCTGGCGAAATTGCAACGAATCAACCCGACGATGGCGCGCTCGATCATGAGCGACCACCACATCCGCGAATCACAAACCACGTACCCCCACCACTACCAAAACCAGCGCTATTACCCCGCCCATAACCCCGCCTACAACTACCAGTACAACTACCCGTCGTGCAACTATCGCGCCAATCAAATGCCAGTAGGCGGGGCCCAATATAACGACCGCAGCCTATCACCGCGCAACCTTATGATGAACTACTCCAATTCGCAAAAAATTTCGCCCAATTACCAACAGTACAACCCACCGGAATACGCCCAGCACTATCAACACAGACGTGTCGGCACCACCCTTCCCCAGGACTACTACCAACAATGTCGCTCCGCCCCCTACAACATGCCCAACCACCAGGAGACCAATGAGAATCGATCAGGGAGTGGCGGTTTGCGGCACTTTATCGAAAACTGGGCCGAGGAGGAGGCGCCAAGCGAAATCACGCCCATTTTTAAGGAAAACGTCCGGTTGCATGGCAACGATACAAACAACGAGCAAGTTTTTGTTATCAACTCTTCCGACTTTCCGCCATGTTTGGAGAACGTGTCATTGGTACCAACCGAAAACGGACAATATATTATCAAAACTGGCGCTCTTGATAATTCAATTGTGCGAATTAAAGAAACGGAAAACAATGGCGAACGAACTGTCAATCTTCAAATTGTTGAGAAGAATGAAGAAAGTGGGGAAAAAACAACGGCCGAAACAACAGTGCCTTATCAAGAAAATCAAACAAAAGACTGTGATCAAACGGACCAAGGTGAAGGCGACAAGGCGAAGACGAGTGAGGCAAAAGATGAAGAAAGCATAGAAACTAGTGTTATAGTAGCGAATGAAGCTTCAATAATCAAAGATATGCCGCTAATTGATGAAGAAACACCAACTGAAGAAAGCAACAATTTACTTGAAGAAAATCACGTGACTACGACCACCAAACGTACACAGAGAATCTTCTCCGTTGATGACATCATCGGTACTTCCCCCACGCAAACTCGGAGGAATAGTCTTCAATTTCCGCCGAAAGGTGGCGATGAAGATTGTGTCGAAAAAGAAGATCAAGATGAAGAAGAAGATGAAGAAGTGGAGTTACGAGACGCCATTTCCGTTGAAGATAACAGCGTTATTCTGGAAATAGGTGGCGCTCTTGTGCAACTGAACATCAATCAAGTCAACGGAACGAAGATTTTGAGTGTTTTAGCTTTGTCTGAATCGCTGGTTATTGATGTTAATGGTAATTATCAAGAAGGCGTCGAAGAAGAAATTGAAGATCTTCAGTGCCAGAACGAGGTGGTCATTGGTGAAGAAAATGAAGAAAATGAGGTGACACTTGAAGAAAACTTGAAGAAATCTGACACGAAATCGTTACGTGAAGAAGAAGATTTGAAGAAAACTGACGAAGAAACCAAGCCAATTGAAGAGGAATTGAAGAAAAGGAAACAAACTGACAAGGAAGAAATTTTGAAAAAATGTGATGAAGAAGAAATAAAGATTTCGGAATCAGTTGATGAAACGAAGAAAACCGAGGCTGAATCAGTTGAAAGATTGAAAAAATGTGATGAAGAAGAATTAAGGAAAGCGGAATCAATTGACGAAAGAAAGAAAATTGAGGTTGAAAAATTGAAGAAACGTGATGAAGAATTAAAGAAAGCGGAATTAATTGACGAAAAAAAGAAAACCGAGGTCGATAAATCGAAGAAACGTGATGAAGAAGAATTGAAGAAAGCAGAATCAATTGACGAAAAGAAGAAAATCGAGGCTGAAAAATTGAAGAAACGTGACCGGAAATTATGTGAAGTGGAACAAGAAGTGAAGAAAGGGGAAACAGTTGACGAAAACGAGAAAATCAAGCTTGAAACAGTTGAAAAATCAAAAAAACGTGAGAAAAAATTAAAATGTGAAGAAGAAGAATTATTGAAAAAAACTGAACCAATGAAGGATGAAACGTGCGAAAAATTGAAGAAACGTGAAAAGAAATTGACTGAAGAAAACGATGAGAAATTGAAGAAACGTGAGGACGAAAGTCACGAAAAAAAGAAACGCGATGATGAAATTAAACAAAAGAAGAAGCGTGATAATCACGAACGAAAGAAACGCGAGAAGAAATTATCAAGTGAAGAAAGTGAAGAAAAAATGAAGAAAGTCGCGGGTGAGGAAGAAGTTAAAAAGAAACGTGAGCGCTCACTTAGTGAAGAAATGAAGAAACCAAATGTTGAGACGAATGAAGATGAAGAAATTGTGTTGAAGAAACACGGGAAAAAAGCAATTATCGAAAGTGATGATTCGGAAAATGAAGAAAGCGGGACAAAGCTAAATGAAACGAAAGACAAAAAAATTGACGATTTAATTCGGGAAGAAATTTTTGAAGAATGCGCAAGACTGACTGAAGAAATCTCGAAAAAAAGTGAAGAAGTTAAAGAAGTGGAAAAACCGGTGACGAAAGCGGCCAAAAAACTCTACGTCACCGATTCTTCACTGAAGAAACCCAAGTTATCAAAACTGGAAGAAACCGTCAACAAAATCAAGTCACTCAAAGAGAAGACGGCAAACAAAGAAGAGAAGAAACCGTCGAAAAAAGTCACTTTCAACCTCGATAATGAAGAAATGGACCGGAAAAAACTCAGCTGGGAAGAATACAATAACCGCAAACGTAAAGCACCAACCAACGAACCGAAGAACAAAATAATGGAAAATACCGTGACGTCATCCGATGACATAAACGACGAAACTGTCAAAAAAGTCGTCGAATCAATCGAGAATGCCATGAAACCGAAATCACCACCGAAAAATAACAATTGGGAGGAAGACACTCCCTCTCCCCCCACCCCCACCATTACAACAACCAATCGCAAACTAGTAATAGACGTCAACGAATTCAACATTAAACCAATCGAAAACGTGTCCACGCCCTCGCCCGTTAGCTCCTCCCAGTTCTCGTACCATTCGGAAGAAGACAGTTTACAGGTGTACAAGGACGTGGTCGACTCAAAACTAAATTCCCTAAACATCAAAATCCCCAAACTTTCCAAACCAAAACCGATGGACAAATTCACGGTTTTGGAGCGTTTTCTGAACAAGGCCAGCTTGAATTTGAGCGAACTGGAGGAAGTGAAGAAATTTATCGAATTGAAGAGGAAGATCATCGAGGAGAAGGTGGTGAAGAAGGTGAGGAAGAAGAAACGGTTTCGGAATTTGTACGCCGAGGACAGTTCGGACGATTCCGACTCGAGTCGGAGCGAGGAGGGAGTGGGGGATTACTCGGTTTACCAGCGGGATTCCCAGGGGGTTCCCAAGTTGATTTTCAAGCGCAAGTCAGGCTTGCCACAACCTTTCGTCAAACTCGAGCGGTCCCAAGCGGTGGAAATGATGGCGAAAAAGCGCAAGTTGTATTAAAATTAAGGGACCAAAGGTGACTGTTCCTATGATATTAGCTTTTGCACGCGTGCAATTGTTCATGTTTGTGGAGGTTTAACGATGTTGAGACACAATTCGATGTTATCAGCTCATTCACAGTATTAAAGTTGCCTTTTGGATTTTTGAGACAGAGATGTACTATATATATTTTTACTGTTGGAACATTTGAGAAAAATATATTGCAAAAGAAGAGTTAAACATTCCGTATTTATGTTGTACATATTATACACAATTGTTTGAGGGCATTTCATGTTTGTTTATTGTTTGTTTATACATATTTATGTAGTTACCCGATTGTGCACTGATTAGGAATTGTATGCGAAATCACCAAAGTCAATTTTTCTAAATGTAGATTTTTTATGTGAGTGCCTTAGCACCTGATTGTTGATTTTGCCACAGCCGTGGACTATTTCAGCACTTATGTTAATAAAATGTTACAAAACCGGACATTCTTATTCCAAAACCCCCCAAAAAAACAAATTTTCAAATTTCGCGCCGCGTCAACACGCAAAATGAACGCCGCAAGCCCGCCAATGAAACTTAATAATTCGTATAAATAATCGGTTCACAAACAAATTCCCATGTAACTAAACGTTTGGATTAAATCAGGGTCGAGAATTGCGCCAGATTTTGGCCCTTTTCTCTTAAAATCGTAAAAATCGCCGAAATGGTGCTACCGGTAATACAGTTCCCTGTGCCAGTTTTTTAGGTTAGTTTGAAAAAGCGTCCGAAATGGACGAAAGCACGATAAAAGCGGCCCTAAAATCGGCTTTTAAGTTCGATTCCTTCAAGTCGGAGCTGCAGCAAGCCGCCGTTACGGAAATATGCCAAAGTGAGTCACTTTAATTTCCCTCCGCTCGCAACACAAGGGGGCTGTTTTAGGGCAGCACGACGTGCTGGTGTCAATGCCCACGGGCTCGGGCAAGTCCCTATGTTACCAATTGCCCGCGGTTTTGCGCCCCAACCAAACCACCATCGTTTTTTCGCCCCTTCTAGCCCTAATCAAGGACCAAATCGACCACTTGAACGCCCTCAAAATCCGCGCCAAGTCCCTCAACTCAAAAACCTCAAAGTCGGACCGCGACGCGCTCATCGCCGACCTCAAATCCACGCAGCCCCTCACGCGCCTCCTCTACATAACGCCCGAACAAGCCGCCACGAAAACCTTCAAATCCCTGTACGATAATTTGGTTAAATTCGATAAAGTCGCGTTTGTTGTGGTAGACGAGGCGCATTGTGTGAGCCAATGGGGGCACGACTTTCGCCCCGATTACCTCAAACTGGGGGAATTACGCGCCAAAAAAATCCCCTTTGTTGCGCTAACTGCAACAGCAGGCGCCGAAGTCACCAAAGACATCATCACGAGTCTCAAACTCGCCGATTTAAAACTGTTCAAAACGTCGTGTTTTCGCGCCAATTTGTACTACGATGTTTTGTTTCAAAATTTGATCGAAAACGAGTTTTTGCATTTGAAAAAATTCATCGTTGGGTGTCTTGAAGACAGTCAAGACTGCGGTATTGTCTATTGTCGCACGCGCGAACAAACCGAAGCCGTGACCTTCAAACTGAATAGTTTGGGGCTCAAGGCTAGGGCTTACCACGCGGGGCTCAAAAATACCGAACGGTTGCAATGCCAAGAGGAGTGGCAAAGGGGCGACTCACAGGTCATTTGCGCCACAATTAGCTTCGGCATGGGGGTTGATAAGGCAACAGTGCGGTAAGTTTCATTTTTTTGAGGTTAGAATGGTAACTGTCAAGTTGATATTAACATGCGTTCATGGGATATTGACACGTTTTAATTAAATTAAAATCAACAATTAATTAAATTGCGCGCTTGATTCGTTTAAATTAGTTTTTGTCGCGTTTTGTGAAGTTGGCGTTCAGGGGATGTGGTCACTTCGCAGGTTCGTGGTGCATTGGGGGGTTCCCAAAGACCCAGCTTCGTTCTATCAGGAGTCGGGTCGAGCAGGCCGTGACGGCAAGCCGGCCAAATGCCGCATTTATTACAATCGAGGCGATAGCCGTGCCATTTTATTTCACCTAAACCATGACCTTGGCAAAGCCAAGGATAAACAATCGAGGAAAATTAAGGCCGAAAATGCGTTAAAAAGTTTTAAAAAAATGGTAGAATTTTGCGAAAATAGTGACTATTGTCGCCATAAGTTATTCAGTGATCATTTCGGGGAACCACCGCCTAAATGTATCAACAAGTGTGATTATTGTACGGATAAGAAGGCTGTGAAAAAAATGGTGGAGGAGTTTCATGTACGAAATATCGAATATAATACGGTTGGCTTGAGTGTGCAAAGTGAGGATTATTCCGATTTGTATGGAGGTGGTCGCAAGGGGATGGAGTAAGGGTCGGTATTACAGTTTTCTGTATTTATTATTTACAAACTGTAGGGATTTTTACGCAAATGAGACGGGTTCTGATAGTGGGGAACGTGAGATTAAGGCACGGAACGAATCAAATCAATTGATACAAAAGCAATTTGCACTTAGACGTAGCGCACAGGTTGGTTGGTTTTAGGGCCGGTTGCTCAGTTCGGACCTAAACTCGGCTTAAATTTAAACCAAGCTTAAACCGCACTTGAAAAAAAAATTAAATTAAAAAAACTTTGTTTTTCACATTTTTTTCTCGTTTCCATGGCAACCTATGAGAAAATTGCTCTGGCTAATGAATTTTTAAATCCCAACAAAAAGTTATTGTAACATAAGTATAGGGAATGCTCATACAGATCGTTGCGGAATTAAATTCACTATGAATTAATGAAATAAAACTTGTGGCATTTCATTTGAAAAAATTGAGTTATGGGTGATTAAAGTTCGAAAAACTTAACTTTAAACATTTGGTGTTTGTTATCTTTTTTTAGAAATTTGAGAACACCAAAAGAAAGATCTAGGTTTCCTCTTTCGAATGAGCTAAGAAATATTTCCAAATTTTTTAAAATGGCAGAGTTATCGATTTTTGAACTGCAAGGTGCAAATTGAAAAAAAAAATAACTATAAATATTTCGTAAACGGCTAAATTGAGGTATAGATGGCTATCATTATTAAAATTAGTAATACTTCTGATGTGGGGTTTAGCTTAAGCTTAGCTTAGAGTTAAGCTCGATTTAAGCTCGCCGTGAGCAACCCGGCCCTAGTGTTTTAAAAAACGCGCCTTGCTTCTGATTGGTGGTTGTAGGACGTGTCGCAAAAAACAGTCGAGAAGTTGTTTGCGAAACACTCACGTGTGAGGGCGCCAGCGTCCACATCTAGTAAAGTTAAAGGCTTGACGTTGGCAACTCGTGAACAGTATTTAAGCAAAATGGTCGAGGTTTTGCACGATAATTACACCAAATGTGCAGAGGAGCAAATTTTCGACCGCAAGGACGTGGAGGATTGTGCAATTGACGTCGAATACGGCGTTTTTTCCGCCAATACCAACATGACAATGTACCGTAGCTCCATTGCCCGAATCGTAAGTTTGAATTTGGCGCGCTGCCAACTGTCACTTGTCACACCAGACGTAATTGGTGTAAAATTTCGAAAAACGTAGAATTTGGCGTGTTTCGAGCGTGAAATCGTGCGTTTTGTGTGTGAGTTGTGGTTTTCGGTGTCATTAGTGTGCTAAATGGCAATTTCGGTCGAGTTTTTCTCGTCGGAAACTCGTGGTATTTATAGCCGTTGTCGTGACACACATTTTGCAGATTTCGGCGATAAAACGCTCAACTGATGATAATGTTGTGTACGAGGCATTGGTGAGTTTCGCCCCAAAACCGGCCAAATATGCGACACTCACCGATCTGTTCCGCAACATCGAAAAAGAGCAAAGACAGCAGGCAAAGACTGAAGTGAAAGGGGCTGCGTTTCAAACGGCGGCACAGGTCTACCAAGTGCAACAGACGTTTAAAAGTGAGGGCATGGGGGAGAAAAAACGCGATCTGGCCAATTTGTTCGGCGACGAGTCGGACGATGAAACGGCCAAAAGTAAGGAGGAGAATAACGAGAAGAAGGAGCGGAAACGGAAGCATGAGGACAGGCATAGGCGGCACGAAAAGAAACAGAAGACTGGCGGCGAGTCTTCCATTGATAAAGAGTACGAAAAGTTTGTCGAATCGGTAGAAAGTAGCACCAACAAAATCAAAAAAAATAAACTCAAAAAGACGGAAATTGGAAATCTCGTTGTCAAATTACTAACACCAGCCTACGTCGAAAAGCGATTTGAGTCGAGAGACACGTTCAAAAGCACGGCGAGAAACATCTCACACGCTTTAATTGACAAAGGTACAGAACACGGTGTTTTTTCGTTTATAATTATGCAATTTCAGACGAGAGTGAAATTAAGGAGTACGTTGAAGACTTTCTGAAGAAAAACGACGAAATCACGTCACAAACCGCATTATAAGTTTTAGTTGTTTTTGTGTTACATAACTATTTTGTTTTCATTTGTGTAACAATTGCCACAGTAATGCGACTACAAGCGAGTCCTGATACGAATAAATAAACGTGTTTTATTCACACAGTTATTTCCCCCAAACCTCGTCCGGTGTTACATAACCTCACTTTTTGCAATTCCCTTGAAACTATCATAATTGGGTCACAACTCAACAAAATCGCACTTTAATAATTACAAATGAGTAGAGAGGCCCGCATTGGAAAAATAAGCACACCGTTTGGTTGAATTAACCCATTTTTGTGGCCTAACCTCAAAAAACATTTCAAGTGTTTAAAACTGGGCATTTGAATTATAATTGGGCAAAAGATGACTTTGGCGCCGCAATTAATTGATGTGTGCCGATTGTACTTAACTAGAACTAGTTTTGGTGTGTTTGGCCCAACTTTGGGCAACCTAACCTCACAAAAACCAAGCGTTTTATTTAGCAATTGTGGGCGTTTGGTACGATTTGGCGTCCAAATTAGGCCAGAAAGCAACGTAACGATCGTGTTTTTGGGGATTTGTGGTGATTTTGGGGCCGTAACCCCACAAAAAAAATGGGGGCTCAAGTTGGATGAAAGTACTTCTTTATTGATTATGTTACATAAGCGAATTAAATAATCTATCCCACGATTTAGTCCACTCACTTAAAAATAAAATAAAGGGCCCCCTCGAGCGTGGTAGAAAAAAAATTCGTAAAATCACAGTTGGTGTAATCGCCCCACTAGTCCGTCGGTCTCTTTTCGCTGTGTTTCTTCGTGAACTCCTCGGCGTTTTTGGTGAACTTCTTCTTGTCTTTGATGTATTCCTCGGCCAGATCGGCCCTGAGGGGGTGCTCGGGCTCGGGCTCGTTGACCAGCGCCACCAGGGCTTGGATCACTTGATCGGTTTTGGTGGCCGGCTTCCAGTTCTCAGCGCTGATGATCGGGAGGCACACTTGCCCCTTTTCGTCGATGTTCGGGTGGTAGATTTTCGTCTTGAAGGTGATTTTGGGGGGCTTGAAGGGGTACTCGGCCGGAAAGTTGATCTCTATCTTAAACGCGCCCTTGTTGTACGGGGGGTTGTCCTAAAACCGCGCCGTGAGCTGGGGGCGAAGCCTCGCACACTTACCGGAACTATGAGCCCCTGCCATGTCAAAATGTTCGTCTCGTCGACCTGAATGTCCCGGAACGACTTCAGCCCGGAGTTCCGGATGTCCCCCAACTCCTAGCAAAAATACAGAATGAGCCCGGAATCTCGCCCGGAAAATACCCACTTTTTGCAGTCTTCGCGTGGCCGCCATGTCGCGGATTTAGTCCAAAACGACCGGAAACGTAATAATATCAAAAAAAGCACTTGAATTGTTGGGAAAAAGCAATTTTTAATCACCCATTACACACTGAAATTTGACAGGTGAGGTGGGGTGACAGTCAAGTGTGCACGCACACCGCCAAATTCCCTAGGAACTTAACCTCGAAAATGCACTTTTTCGGGGTTTATCTGCTCTATTGCACCAACCCCAAGTACAAGGGGCGCGTCTACATCGGCTACACGGTGGACCCCAACCGCCGCATCAAGCAGCACAACCGCGGGAAGCAACACGGTGGCGCCTGGAAGACCAGTCAAAAGGGGCCCTGGTAGGTACAAAACGCCACACACCGGCCCTGTATAACACTTTCAGGTCGATGGTTTTGATAATTCACGGCTTTCCGAACAATATCTCGGCTCTAAGAGTAAAAATCGGACGTTGATTTGGTTTCAAATCTAGGGTTTTTTTGTTCTAGTTTGAGTGGGCGTGGCAACACCCGCACGTTTCGCGCCGTTTGGCGCACGTTTCGAAAAAAAATACCAAAGAAAAAGTTTACGATTTTACGATTAGGGTTTTAAGCGAAATGTTGCAAGTGGGGCCTTGGAAAAGGCTCCCGCTGACGATTCGCTGGCTCAATGATGAATTCAGACGCGATCTAGAGGTAAAAATTGCCAAAAATTTGTAAAAACTTGTCGTTTTTTTTTTTGTAGAAAAAGCCACCGGACCATATGCCAATTTGTTACGGCCCAGTTATTAGTAAAAAAATCCCAAGTGTTGTCACACTATCGCACGAAACGAATTTTTGTTATTTGTGTAATGATGAGGTTTTTAATGGAATGAAGTGTTTGAATTTTGAGTGCGATTTAAACGCTCATGTTATTTGTTTGTCCAAGTGTTTTCTCAAAGGGGGCGACTACGTGCCGGTGGAGGGGCGGTGCCCCAAGTGTTGCCAACCCTGTCTTTGGGGGGATTTAGTCCGCAGGTTTAAGGGCTACCACAACCAGGACGTGGAAATCACCAACTTAGGGGATTGTGAATAAATTGCTCAATTCTAATTTAAATTATACCGACTTTTACCACGATTACAAAGTTGGCAACACTGGCAAACGTGCCGTTAATGGCCATTTCATTACAACTTATTATTATTATTATTATTACAAATATATATTTTGGTGATTTTTTTTGTTTTTTTTTCCTAGACCCACTTGACAAGACGACATGATTAATTGTTTGTACAAAAAGAAAAATGTTGAATAAATTTGTAATTTTTGCAAAAAATTGTTTTATTTTAATAAATTGTCGGCATTTATTTATGCATTTTGTGGATGAATGTGGTGACAGAGGTCGCAGGCTGGGTCAGAGCACTGACAGACATATTATAAATGGAAGGAAACGCTCGCGTTTGCGTTTCATCACCTCTGAATTATTTTTACTGCTACCATATGTGAATAAGTTGGGAGTTTTTCATTAAAACCGGCGAGAAATTTCCGTTTTTCGTCTTCTTCCGGCAAATAATCAAACGGAGGAAAAAGTTCAAAACGATTTTATTTCACTTTTTGATTAATGAGATTATTTCCACCAAATCGGTCGGGGAGTGTACGGGGAGGGGCTTCGGACTTGGCCGCGCCCACCGAGCGCTGGTGTTGGCAGACGAGGCCGTAAATCAAACCGGTTCGTTCCAAAATCTCAATCAATTAAATTCAGTTTGTCTCGATCCGAAAGCAAATAGTTATTTAAATAATAAATTTTTTAAATTTTTTTCCTCATTTTCTTCATTATTACAGCCAAATAATCAATAATTTTCTGTTTTTTCTACTCTAGAAAAATAAAAAAATTCAATTGGAATGTTTTTAACATTTTTGACAATTGTTTTAACTTTTAACGTTTAAAAAATGTTCAGTTTTTTATTAATGTGTTATTATATTTTGAGTTAAATTATTACAAAAAATATTTCTTTTTTGATTGAAAAACCGAATTTTGGTTAATTTTATTAAATACCTTCACTTTTTATTGATTATTAATTTTTAAAAACAATTTTGTATTTACTTATAACTTTCGTTTTTTACATTTTTTAATAAGAATCTTATCCAATAATTTATTACGTCCCGAATATTGAAACATGGCAAGCTTGGTTGTGAAACACGTTCTGTGATTTTATCATTTATTTCAACTGTTAACGTTTAAAAATTCTTTTTGTTGAAATTTTTGTCTTAATTTTTAACAAATAATTAATTAAGTTCTTAATTTTTTACTCCAAGAAACCATGGCAAGCTTGACTGTAAAATAATTTTGACATTTGTCATAATTTTTGACGTTTAAAAAATGCGTTCATTGGATACCATCACTTTTTTATTCACATTTAGCCAAGTAGTTACATAAATCGATATTTTTTTAACGCAACAAGTGTTAAAAAATTAATTTTGTTCATTAATTCTAAGCAATTTTGGAGCAATATAAATCTTTAACTTCATAAAAATGCGTTTTTAATTTTTTCTTCAACTTGTCAACAATTTTAGACCAAAATGTACTCAATAAAATAATAATTTTTTTATTCTAGAAAACTGTGGCATGCTTGATTGTGTAACATTTTCAACTATTTTAATTTTTGACTTTTAAAAAATAAGCTCATCGAATACCAACACTTTTTATTCAATTTTACAATGTTTCCAGCCAAATAATTATTTAAATAATTAATTTTTAACTCAATAACCGTTCAAAAATTAGGCTTTAGTCAATTTTTATAAATTTTTGACGTTTAAAAAATCAGTTCATTGCACACTTTTACTTTCTAATTCGATAAATCCCTAATTTTCACTAACGAAATCATAGCATACTTGATTACGAATCATTTTTAACAATATTGACATTTGTTAAAAACAATTAACTTTTCAAAAGTTCGTTCATTGGATACTTTCACGTGCCAAGTTTTTTAATTTATTCGTCCAATATTTTACTTTCATTTTAAATTTTTGCCTTTTTAAAAATGCGTTTTTAATTTTTTCTTCAATTTCTCAATAATTTCAGACAAATCTCTATTCAATTAAATGCTTGATTGTGTAACAATTCTCTAATTTTTTACTTTCTAAATCATAGCAAACTTGATTACGAAATATTTTTAGCAAATCTGACACTTTTGAAATTTCTAAAAAGACGTTTAGTTGACATTTTACAGTGTTGTGAACTAAGCAGATAATAAATGATTAATTTTTTAAATGAAAAACTGTTGAAAAAGCAAATTTAAATTGCCATTTAACTCCAAGTCTATTTCCGGCGCCCCCTAAAAGCTCGAACTGTTCCCTTCGATGCGTGTAGCGAAACCCCTCATTAATTTCCACCTCTTTTACTCGCACATTATTAAAAATAGAATTTTTCTTTGAATAAATCAGGCGTTTTCGTCCAAAATCCCATCGGATTTTTTCCCCAAACACTTCCAGTTTGTAATTAACATCAAGTGCTACCACTTGACGTAAACAAACCGGCCATAAATTTAATGGAAACCATTCGAGTTGTGGGAAACGACTCCTTGTATACACAAACGAGCCACAAATCATCCAATTTTGATTGTGTTACTCCAACAAGAATTTCGGTTGTTTATCGATGACTGACTCGCGCTATTTCCACGCAATCTGTTGCCAAAGCGCCAAATTCAAACTCATCTATTTCGAGTGCAATGTTTTTGTTGTTACTTAAGCCAACTAGATCGCATTTAAATCTCATAAATCTCGCACGACATTGGAAAAAAATCTGTAACTTGTGTCAGACCGTATGTTTCCAAACTAATGATTAATTAGCAATGGGACACGTAAAAGTGAGCGTGTGACGACTTGTCACTTTGTGATTGATTGCCTCGAACAGGGTGGTATTTAGGTCCAGCCGGAAGTCAAACACTCGACAGAAAAATAACTATTCAACTCTACAATCGCAAAAAAGTCACTCAAAGTGGCCGAAAAATAAAATAAATCAATCAATAAATAATACAGGATGATTCTTTTTTTCACTCAAGACTGTTAACTGTCAAATTTCCAGTACCTATCTCCTACAGGTTTTGAAAAAAAAAACAGAAAAACGGTCAAATTTTTTATTTCTTGTAGTCACTTAAAAATAATTTAGTTGAACTATGTACGCGTCTACAATTAAAAGAATAACTCTGTATTTGTCTTCTATAAAAGTGTGAGTTCAAATATGTACATTAAAACAAAAGACAGCAGCCAATAAAAACTTAAATTTAAGATAAACGTTTTTTTTTTCAAAATATTTATGATTTTTTTTAATTCTCTTTAAAACTGTCAACTGTCAAATTTTAAGGCCTGTATGATTTTTCTATAGTGATAATAAAAAACGGCTATAACTCATTTTTTTGCCGAAAAAAAAAAGATTTTTTTGAGAATTTTCAGTAAGATGTGCTATACCTGTCTTTTATAAATTTTTAAATAATCAGAAAAACGAGAAAATTTTAAACTTGGCGCCAATTTCTTGCATTTAGTTGAATTAAAGAAAATTAAAAATTGTATTGTTGAACAAAATTTCAATTCTGTATCTACATTTAAAAGAATAACCCTGTTTGTTTTTTTAAATAACGTAAAATAAATTAAATAGATAAATTTATTAAATTAAAATATAAAGACAGTCGACTGAAAATAAAACTTAAAATAATCCAAAAAATGATTTGATCTTTTTTTCAAAATATTTAAGCGTCTGAAGATGGTCAAAAAATGCCCAAAACGTGTAGCAAAACAGATGAATCGGTCAATAAATAACACAATAAACACTTTCAAATTTGCATCTACGTTTAAAAGAGTAACCCTGTATGTTGTTGTTTTTTTGCAGCATGACAATAAAAATAAATGAAAATAGAAGACAGTCGATAGAAAATGAAATTTAAGATAAACGGAAAAAATATTTGGTATTTTTTTCAAAATACTCACTTATCTATCAAACACACTGTTTGAATTTAAAAAAAATCTCCCGAAAATGGCGAAAAAATGGCCGAAACATGTAGTAAAATATAAATAAATCAATGAATAAATAATACAGGATGATTCTTTTTTAAACTATCTTTAATATTGTCAACTGTCAAATTTCAAGGCCCGTATGATTTTTTTATATTGGCGTCTAATTCCAGAATAACCCTGTACATTTGTTTATTTTTGGAAAAGTGTGAAATAATAAATTACTATGTGGAAAATAAGGGAGTTTTATTAAATAAAAATCATGCAGAATAATAATTGTGTGATAATTTTTTCGAAAAAAAAAAGAATAACCCTGTATAACTTAGACCATAACTTGGCGTCAAATTTCAGAATTACCCTGTATATTGTTTATTTTTTGGAAAAGTGCGAAAATAAGAGAGTTTTATTAAATATACATCGTGCAGGATAATAATTATGTGATTATTTTTGGAAAAAAAATTAGAGAATAACCCTGTATTTGTTTTTTTTATCGGGGACGTGTGAATTGAAATAAAAGACAGTCGGTAGAAAATAAAATAGTTTTATTGGATATAAATAGTGCGGAATAATAATTATCGGGGCCCGAAGTCGTAGCCGTTTTGGTGCAGGGCCGGACTCCTGTAATTCCCCGAGTTCGGGTAAAACCCCGAATAATTGGAGTACATCGTCCTTGGGAAATTGTGTCCTCGCATTGTTTTGTCATTACTATAAACTGTGTTGTAATTATGGAGGAGGTTGTGGGGGTGGTACACAGGGCCGTAGTTGAAATCACTGCCAGTGTAGGGCTGTCCAATCGTCGTGAGGATGTTCGACTGGAGGTGGTATCGGTTCTGGGGGTTGTACATCGGCGCCGCCTCCGGCTCGGGGGCGGCGATCTCCTCGCCATCTGCGACAGGAATGTGTGTGTGTAAACTTATTGGATAATTTATGTAGTCGGCCATGTGCTTCACTAAATTATAAACACGCTATCTACTTAACCAGACTGTTTACAAAAGCGTTAAAAAGCACCAAAATCGTTACCGTTTTACGAGATATACTCTTGTAAACAGATGGTAATTGAGTTTATGTTTCGGGACTGAAGGCTTCTTTAGAAATTTTTTGTTTATTTTATTGGCAAAACTGAATTTATTTATTTACCTTTGGTGGTGGGAGTGGAGCGGGACGTTGGGCGTTGACGTTGCACTTGGGATGATTGTGGTTCTGGGCTTCTGAAAATTTGAATTTCGCGCCAAATTTACAAAAACTTGGACGACTAGACGCAAAAATGAGCAATTTTTGACGTTTTTTATACAATTTTGCTACTTTTTTCAGTGTTTTTTTACACAAAAAGCAGTTAAGAAGTAAATTTTGTCCAAGCCTAACCGATTTTTGACGAATTTTTGACTTTTTAAAATTTCAAAAATTTGGTGTTTATTAGATATTTTTACTGTTTTCTTTTCATTTACTTCATAAGTTTAGACAAATAATTAGTTGAATTTATGATTTTTTGCTCTAGAAAAACATGGCAAGCTTGATTGACATTTGCGTCAATTTTTGTCGTTTCAGAAATGCGTTCATGGACATTGTCACTTTTTCTTTTATTTTTTTTTAATAATTTTAGACAAATAATCATTTAATTTTCTGTAGAAAAACATGGAAAGCTTGGCAATTTGTAACATTTTTGTGTTTATTTTCACAATATTTAATTAACTAATGTTAAAAAATCAAACATTGGTTAATTTTTATCCATTTTTTCCAAATCAGATTTATATAATTTATGTTTTTTTAATATTTATAGCGAAATAGTAACATAAATTATTAGTTTTTTAGCACCAAAATCGTTACAAATAAAATTTTTGACGTTTAAAACTTTTGTTTATTGTATATTTTCCTTTTTTTCTACATTTCTTAATAATTTTAGACAAGTAAAAAATTAAATTCTTGATATTTTGACTTGGAAAAACACAGCATGCTTGATTATGAAACAGTTTCAGCAATTTTAACGTTTTAGTGAATTTCTGACGTTTAAAAAAACGTTCATTAAATGCTTTTACTTTTTTGTATTTTATAATGTTTTTAACCAAATACTTGCATAAATTATAATTTTTTCTTCAAACAGAAACAGTTAAAAAATTATTTTTGCACAATTTTTGACGTTTAAAAATACATTTTTACTTTTCTTTATTTTGTTAATAATTTTAGACAAATTATAATTTTTCAAATTTTTGATTTTCTGCTCTAGAAAACCATGGCACGCTTGATTGTGAAACATTTGTCTCAATTTTTAACATTTAAAAAATGCGTTCATTGGATATTATCACTTTTCTATTATTTTTTTAATAATTTTAAACACATAATCAGTTCAAGCCCTGTTTAAATGTATTAAAAAAACATGGAGAGCTCTAATGACTAATTTGTTTAACGCCATAACTATTCAAAAATCTTAGCAATTTTTGACTAATTAATTTTTTTTAGATTTTTGTTTTCGTTTTTACAATATGCTTAACTAATTAGTTGTGTAAGTAATTTATTTTTGACCCAAAAGAACTGTTGAAAAATTACATTTTGGTGAATTTTGACCGTTTTTGAAAAAAATCAAACTTTGGACTAAGAAAATGTTTATTTTATTTATTCATTTTCTTACAAATTTTGACAAATAATTAATGTTTTAGTCCAATAATTTTGACATTTCGTCAAAATATTTGATGTTCAAATTCAAAATGTGTTCATTAGATGTTGTCACTTTCTTGTTCACATTTTCAAACGTTTCCAGCGATATAGTGATGGAATTGATAAATTTTCTAAATGTAAAAAATTCCCCCAGTTTTTGATTGAGTGTTGCGACATGAAAGTCCCCTCTTTGTGAAAAAGTGTGCTTCAGTGTGGATATATTTATTTAAAAATCTCGCGCTCCGCTGAGATGTTTATTAGTTTAAATCTAAAAATATATCAAGATTCAAGCATGAAATGTTTCAAATTTAAAAATCGGCCAAAATCAAAATAAATACAAACAGGATTTATGTGCGGTTTTGCGCGGAGGCTAATTGTCGCCGTGTATTTGAAAAATTCGGTCTAGGAATGGCATCATTTGTAAAGGGAAGACAGCCAGATTGGAAGATGGATGCTCTGGAATACTTTTCGGCTATTAATTCAAACGCTTGGCAGCTACAGAAATAACACGCGCTCTCTCTCGCTCCCGAATGACAACCGTCAATGCTAATCTAATCTAATCCTCTCGCTCAAAACACCGCCGTAAATCCACGCAGTTACGAAATTAATTCGATTTTAATTTCAAACAGAAGCTGGAAACGTATTTTGAAAACTTTCTCGACGCGAACCAATAAAGCCGCTCGTAAATACGTTAAAGTGACGCGCTTTGTAATAATTTGAGGTAATTTGCTCGTAAATACCATCAAACAGTTCGTTTCGCTAAATTATTTGACACTCAACATGAGACGCTGCTATTTTGACTTTTCACACAAAAATTTATTGACTTACGTTTCGTCGGGGTCGCAGTCACGAAAGCCCTTGGCGAAGGGATTGCTGGCGATTTTCAATTGAGTTATCTGTGAAAAAAATTTTGTTTTGTTTTGTTTGGGATTTTTTTTGCGACTAACCCTGTGGTTCTGGTAGGCTGTGACAGCCGTGAATGCTGTTTCTGGGAATACAAAAGTCTTGAAATTTTCACTACAGTTCTCTTCGGTGGCGGTGGTGGTGTTTTTTGAAGGGAGGTAGACGATGTGGAAACGAGGTTGGTAGCGATGCATTGAATTTAAAATTATCTGGAAATTAAAATTCAAAAATAACTAAAAAAAATTCTGTTTTTTCTTGTATTGATTTGTTATCTTTTTTACTTACAAATTTTTGCAAATAATTAATATAAAATCAATGGGACACGAAATACAGGGTTAGTCTAATATAAGTATATTTATTTTATAACTTTTTTGCTATTTGTAATATTGCAATTCTGTGTTTGTTATCCGATAAATCGACTTAAAGTTCACAAACTAAAAATATTTTTATTAAATACAGGGTGTTGTATACAGGGTGGTGAACCAGAGTTATATTTTTTAAATGGATCACTATATATTTTTTTATAGTTAGATTCTACGCAAAAAAATAATATAACTTTATATAAATATATCATGGGTCTATCTTTTTTCGTTTTGGAATTATTCAACTTTTTGTTATAAAAAAGACCAATTTTTGAAAAATTACTAGGATGAACTTTTTTTTCAAAATATTTAAGCGCTTGAAGATGGTCCAAAAAACGTGTAGCAAAACTGAATCAATCAATAAATAATACAGGATGATTCTTTTTTTTACTCTCTTCAAGACTGTCAACCGTCAAATTTCCAGTACCTGCCTCTTATAGATTTGGAAAAAATTAGAGAAACGGACAAATTTTATATTTCTTGTAGTTATTTAAAAATAATTTAGATAAAATAAAAGAATAACCCTGTATTTGTCTTTTACAAAAGTGTGAGTTCAAATATGTACTTTAAAATAAAAGACGGCAGTCAATAAAAACTGAAATTTAAGATAAACGTTTTTTTCAAAATATTTATTATTCTTGTTAATTTTTTTTAAACTGTCAACTGTCAAATTTCAAGGCCTGTATGATTTTTCTATAGTGATAATAAAAAACGGCCATAACTCAGTTTTTTGACGAAAAAAAAATTTTTTTTGAGATTTTTTAGTAAGATGTGCTATACCTGTCTTTTATAAATTTTGATATAATCAGAAAAACGAGAAAATTTTAAACTTTGCGCCAATTTCTGGTATTTAGCTGAATTAAAGAAAATTAATAATTGTATTGTTGAACAAAATTTCAATTCTGTATCTACATTTAAAAGAAAAACCCTGTTTGTTTTCTTTAAATAACGTAAAATAAATTAAATAGATAAATTTATTAAATTAAAATATAAAGACAGTCGACTGAAAATAAATCTTAAAATAATCCAAAAAATGATTTGATCTTTTTTTAAAAATATTTAAGCGCCTGAAGATGGTCAAAAAATGCCCAAAACGTGTAGCAAAACATATGAATCGGTCAATAAATAACACAATAAACACTTTCAAATTTGCATTTACGTTTAAAAGAGTAACCCTGTATGGTGTTGTTTTTTTGCAGCATGACAATAAAAATAAATGAAAATAGAAGACAGTTGATAAAAAATGAAATTTAAGATAATCGGAAAAAATATTTGGTATTTTTTTTCAAAATACTCACTTATCTATCAAACACTGTTTGAATTTAAAAAAAATCTCCCGAAAATGGCGAAAAAATGGCCGAAATTTGTAATAAGATATAAATAAATCAATGAATAAATAATACAGGATGATTCTTTTTTTAACTCTCTTCAATATTGTCAACTGTCAAATTTCAAGGCCCGTATGTTTTTTTATATTGGCGTCTAATTCCAGAATAACCCTGTACATTTGTTTATTTTTTTGGGAAAGTGTGTAATAAATAAATTACTATGTGGAAAATAAGGGAGTTTTATTAAATAAAAATCGTGCAGAATAATAATTGTGTGATAATTTTTTCGAAAAAAAAGAATAACCCTGTATAACTTAGACTATAACTTAGTTTTTTAATCGAAAAATCTTAAACTTCTAGTTTCGAAAAATAATACACTTTTTTCTACATAACAAAGAATAAGTCTGTATATTTTTTTCTCTTATTTGTTTTGTGTGAAAACCAAGAATAAATGACTGATAAAATAAAAAAAACTCACATGTCCATTATCATCTAGTTGGTTATTGGTCAGCTTGAGCTTATCAAAGGACACGGTTTGTTTCATCCACTGCGCCCCCGTGGCGGGGCTGTCTGGGTGCACGTGTATCCTGGGGGGCGACACGGGGTCTGCCTTCCCTGCCACCACCCAGCTGGAGCTGTGGAAGGCATATCTGTACCTCTTATCATCGACCGGAACAAAGTCCATCATCAGCATGTACTCGGCATGCAAGTCCAGGCCGCACAGTTTCACTTGAAACGTCGGAAACATTCTTCGGCCAGCTTTGGTGACGATCATTTCGGTGCCCAACGAGTGGAATTCGTCCCACAAATGTTTCATTTCCAGGATGGCGCCAGCGTTGGATAATGAGGGACAAATTGATTGGTGTAAACTGATTGTTAAGTTAGTTTTGAAAAAATGATTGTTGTTGGTTGGTTACCTGTGGTTTTTGTTGTGGGTTGAGTGGCGGTTGTTGTTGTCGGGGTCTGGGGGTTCGAGGAGCGACTCGGCCTCGGCCAGGGGGCTGTAGGCTTTGCGGTCTTTGCCGGCGCTTTGAAGGCAAGCTGGTGATTTTTTTTTAATTTCGCAATTACGGCAAAACTTTTCGAAAAAGTGGGTCTTTTTGTGTAAAATGATCCGGGGAGTCGATTGGTGTCGGGAAAATCGCCAGTTTTTTTAGTTATGAATTTTTTCAAATTTTATTTATTGTTGCAATTTTCTCGAAAACTTTTTGTCGGAGAACAATGATTTTTTTTGAAAAAGATAGATAATTGAAAGAGCTTTCCAACGATAATACACTTCATGGGGTTATCTCTCATAGTTCCGGAGCTATTGCTCGATAAATGTACTGGGTACCGAAAATCGCGACAGAAATTGGAAAAAATCAAACATCAAAAAATCGAACATATGGACTTTTTGTGGGCTTTTAACAACTTTTGTGGGTTGTTAAGACATATAGATGTCCATAAAAATTTGCTGAAGTGAGTTTAACAAAATATTTTTTTTTCATCACTTTGAAGGTAAGTTATTACTCAGGAAATTTAAGCAAAAAAAAATAAAATTTTAAATCTCGTGAAAAGTTGGTATAATACAGAAAAAAAGCCGCTGAATCCAATGGAACAAACCGCGTTGCTCTACGACTTTTAGTTTTCGAGTTATGAATTTTTTTATTGAATAAAATTTTCCACTATGACAAATGGCTACCCTAAATTTAGGCAAAAATTTTTAAATTTTTAATTCCTGTGAAAAATTGATATAATATGTAAAATGAGCCGTAGAATTCAATGGAACAAACCGCAGTGCTCTACGACTTTTAGTTTTTTTTTTATGAATTTTTTTAGTGAAAAACTTTGATCGCCTCTGTAGCCGGAACCGTTGCCCGGAGCGGCTCCGGGTTTAGTCGAAAAAATAGATAAAATTAAGCGCTATCAGATGGTTTTTTGTTCGTTGCTCTAGGTCTTACAGTTTCCGAGAAAAACGCAAAAAAAGGTTTCCATTTTCACTTTTTTTTTAATTTTCAACTTTCAAACGCCGATTACGGCCAAACCAAAAGAGCTAGGAGAAAACGCTTTTTTAGATCGGAAAGAGCACATCAAAATCTATAAGATAGAATCGGTTTCATTTGATTTTGAGACACTTTAAACATTGACCGATTTCTAAGGGGGGGGGGGGTGTTAACTATTTTTTAATTTTTTTTTATTTTCTCATTTATGGCTAAACTATTCAAAAAAGTGGAACTATTTTGATCCTTACCTATGCAAAATGATCCGGGGAATCGATTGGCACCGAGAAAATTGACAAATTTTCAATAGTTTTTTAGTTATGAATTTTTTCAAATTTTATTTAATTTTACATTTGTCTCCAATTTGCTCGAAAACTATTAGTGGGGGAACAATAATTTTTTTTGAAAAAAATAGATAATTTAAAGAGCTTTCCAACGATAATGCACTTCATAGGATTATCTCTGACAGTTCCGAAGCTATTGCTCGACAAATGTTCCGGGTACCCAAAATCGACAAAATTTGCGACGAAAATTGAAAAAATCAATCATCAAAAAATCGAACATATGGACTTTTTGTGGACTTTTAACAACTTTTGTGGGTTGTTAAGACATAAAGAAGTCCATAAAAATTTGCTGAAGTGAGTTTAAAAAAAAAATTTTTTTCATCACTTTGAAGGTAAGTTTGAAATTTGAGCTCAGGAAATTTGAGCAAGAAAATTGAAAATTTTAAATCTCGTTTGATATAATACAGAAAATGAGCCGCTGAATTCAATGGAACAAATCGCATTGCTCTACGACTTTTAGTTTTCCAGTTATGAATTTTTTTATTGAATAAAATTTTTCACTATAAGAAATACCTATCTTAATTTTTTGCAAAAAATGTCATTAGTTTAGATCTCGCTAAGTGCTGGTATAATACAGTTGTGATTAATAGTTTCATATTTATTGTCCGGTAAACGCTCCGAGTGCCGAAAATTCACCAAAAAATTAAGTAAAACTTTAGGCAAATAATTTAAAAAACTAAATATTGAAAAAACTTAGGAAAGGGTGTAACATAAACCGGAAAATTTAACGGAACAAATTGTTTTGCTGTAGAACTTTTACTTTCCGAGTGATAATTGTTCAAAGAAAAAATAAAAATTTTCAACTTTTTTGATTTCTTATTTTTGTAATTATGACCAAACGATTTGAAAAAATGAAACTATTTTCACACATACTTTTGTGAAATGATGTCGGGAATCGCATGGCGTTGACAAAACAATCAAATTCTTGATAATTTTCACACATAAATTTCACCTATTTTTGCTTACACATACTTGCAATTTTCTCCAAAACTATTGGTCACAGAACAATGATCTTTTTTTTCAGATGATAGATAATGAAAAGAGCTTTCCGACGATAACAAACTTGAGGGGGTTCTGGTTAATAATTCTGGAGTTATTGCTCGATAAACGCCAAAAGTTACGAATTTTTTAACGTGAAATTATCGTTTTTTTTATTTTTTCTTCCAACCTTTCCCAAAATGAAAAATCCTCGTTTGTCGTTCAGCGACGCTCGGCGTCTAATTGCACGCACCCGCCGTAAACCCATTTCACTAAATCAAGCGGTCTCATTAGTTAAACACATTGCACATTTGTAACCAAAACTCGTGATTTATTCCGACACCAACCGAAAAAAAAAACATTCAGTCGAATTTTTCCCATTTTTTCTCCTTCCTTCACTCACCCTCGATCTGTTTCATGGGCGTCACACCCGAATTGTACCAACTATCACTCCCTTGATAACAATACTGTTGGTAGGCATCGCCTTCCATGATTAGCCACCAGTTCAAAAACCCAATTAATTCAAGCGATCTAGTTATCCGCGATTTAACTCGCCAACAGTTGAACGTCGACACTCTTAATTTGATCACGGCACTAGCGATGAAATCGATTTTTCGACACCTCGGGAAAATTATTTCACCGAAAGGAAAATCGACGTGAAAACTAGCATTTCATTTTTCACGGCCAACTTAAATGAAGCACGTTGAGTGACTGAAGAGATACTTTTTCACACATGTTGTCAACGTTGGCCATGACAATTTTGGAAATTCCCCCACCACAAGGCGGGGCTTCGTACACTCCAAACAAACGAAAGCTTTGAGTTTTTTACACGTCTCAAGAAATCAAAGAAAATTTCTAAACACTTCGTGCCGAAAATTGTGTTTAATTTGATTTTTCCGAACCCTTGAGGGAAAAATTGTCACTAAACTAACGACAAAAATTTGTAATCAAGTTGGCCATGTTTTCAATAAAATATGTGAAAGTATCCATTGAACGAACTTTTGAAACGTTATTTTTTTTACAAATGTCAATGTTAACAATGATTCATAATCAAGTTTGCTATGATTTCGCCCGTAAGAATTAGGGATTTATGTAAAAGTGTCCAATGAACTAATTTTTTATTCGTCAAAAATTTATAAAAATTGACTAAAGCCTGATTTTTGAACGATTGTTGAGTTAAAAATTAATTATTTAAATAATTATTTGGCTGGAAACATTGTAAAATTGAATAAAAAGTGATGGTATTCGATGAACTCATTTTTTAAAAGTCAAAAATCAAGACAGGAGTTAAAATAGTTGAAAATGTTACACAATCAAGCATGTCACTATTTTCTAGAATAAAAAAGTAATTATTTTATTGAATAGTTTTTTGTCTAAAATTATTGACAAGTTGAAGAAAAAATTAAAAACGAATTTTTATGAAGTTAGAAATTTATATTGCTTCAAAATTGATTAGAATTATTGAACAAAATTATTATTTTAACACTTTTTGCGTTAAAAACTGATGATTTATGTAACTAGTTGGCAAAAAACTTTATAAATATGAATAAAAAAGTGATGGTATCCAATGAACGCATTTTTTAAACGTCAAAAATTATGATAAATGTCAAAATTGTCAAAAGTGTAAAGTCAAGCTTGCCATGGTTTCAAACTAAAAATTCATATTTTTGGAGAGAAACTCAAAAAACATTGAATTATTTGGCTAGAATTTAAAAATTTAAACGAAAGTTTCTAACACCAAAAATTTTGATTTTAAAAAAATCGACAAAATTGACCATGACTTTTGGTTGATTTTTGCATTAAAAATTTAATTAAATAATTTTTTTTGTATTAATGAGTTAAGTAACATGGTGAATATTGAATAAAAAAATCGAAAAAATTGGAAAAAACTCGATTTTTTCATGTGCTGCACATTATGCGCCTTAATGACTTTAAAATGATATTTATTTCGAGAACAAGTGAAACTCGTATCATAAACCCGACGATTGACATCGTCTTCTCGCCTAAATTTATCTCCGGACTTCAAAAGAAGTAATAAAGTGAAAATTGCGTAAGAAATAAATTTCTCTCCCATATGGTCCAACTCCCAGCCCTTAGCCCACCTATGTTGTGACAAATTTGGTCGAGCTTATCACCGCACCCACTTGGCCCTAATGTAAACTCACAATGGATGATTTATGGGCCATGTGTTGGGTGAAATATTTTCGGCGCAAAAGTGCATTTTTTCGCTCATTTCTTGGACGATTGACTCTATAATTAAAGTCGCTGAGTGCATCAAAACCCCGCACACCTCTGGTGCGGATGTGGGAGCTATATGTCCGTCGTTAGCGGCTTACGACGTGTGAAAAACACGCCGTTATTTCACTCTTTTTAGGGGAGACTTTGAAACGGAAAACGCCCTTGGGACGCCAACAAACAAATTTTCTATTTGTAAATAATTGAAAAATTGAACAAATAAATGCATAGTTAACGATTTGTTGCCATTTTTTTTATTATTAAGACAGTTACTAAAGAATTTTTAATTTGGGTGTATTGTTGGTGGCCTACCTTACAAATACTGGATTTGGTCCAAACTAACTAGATTTAGTATTGTTCGAAAGCTCTTTCAATTGTGTATCCCACAAAAGAAACCGCATATTGATGCGACGTCTACTTTTGGTAAAAATTCAATTTTTGTGAAATTTTTAGCAAAAAATTTTAAAACTTTATATCTCGTTAAATGTTGGTATAATACGGAAAATGAACCGCTGAATTCAATGGAACAAAGAGCACATCAAAATCTATAAGATAGAATCGGTTTCATTTGATTTTGAGACACTTTAAAAATTGACCGATTTCTAAGGGGGGGGGGGGTGTTAACTTTTTTTTAATTTTTTTTATTTTCTCATTTACGCCTAAACTATTCGAAAAAGTGGAACTGTTTTAATCCACACCTATGCAAAATGATCCGAGGAATCGATTGGCATTGAGAAAATTGCCAAATTCCGAATAGTTTTTTAGTTATGAATTTTTTAAAATTTTAGCAATTTTTGCATTTGTCTCTAATTTGCTCGAAAACTATTAGTCGGAGAACACTAATTTTTTTTGAAAAAGATAGATAATTTAAAGAGCTTTCCAACGATAATACACTTCATGGGGTTATCTCTGATAGTTCCGGAGCTATTGCTCGACAAAAGTTCCGGGTACCCAAAATCGACCAAAACTGCGACGAAAATTGAAAAAATCAAACATCTAAAAATCGAACATATGGACTTTTTGTGGACTAAAAACAACTTTTGTGGGTTGTTAAGACATAAAGAAGTTCATAAAAATTTGCTGAAGTCAGTTTAAAAAAAAATTTTTTTTCATCACTTTGAAGGTAAAGTGATTTTTACTCAGGAAATTTGAGTTGAAAGTTGGTATAATACAGAAAATGAACCGCTGAATCCAATGGAACAAACCGCATTGCTCTACGACTTTTACTTTTCGAGTTATGAATTTTTTAATTGAATAAAATTTTCCACTATGACAAATGGCTACCCCAAATTTAGGCAAAAATTTTTAAATTTTTAATTCCTGTGAAAAATTGATATAATATGTAAAATGAGCCGTAGAATTCAATGGAACAAACCGCAGTGCTCTACGACTTTTAGTTTTTTTTTTATGAATTTTTTTAGTGAAAAACTTTGATCGCCTTTGTAGCCGGAACCGTTGCCCGGAGCGGCTCCGGGTTTATTCGAAAAAATAGAGAAACTTAAGCGCTATCAGATGGTTTTTTGTTCGTTGCTCTAAGTCTTACAGTTTCCGAGAAAAGTGTTAGATAACCAATAATACACTTGTTGTCAAAAAATTTGGAAACAATCGCCAAGTTTGCGTTTTTTTAGTTAGAAAATAAATAAAAAAATTATTTTAAATGAAGTTGAGGCTTTGTCTAGAGCGTATCATTGTGATAAATACGTGGAGTGAAAAAAAAACAAATTTTGATTCAAAAATTTATTGCAAGTTTATTCAGTCCTTTTTGGCCCAATCGGGAAAACTGTTAAAATCCCAAATAACCGAACCTAGATTCGGAAAAATAAGGAGCAGCATCACAAGTGCGATGACTTCCACCAACAGGCCAACTTTGATCATTTCGGTCGTTTTCACATTGCACGACATGGCAACAATGGCGTTTGGGGGCGTGGCCACTGGAAGACAAAAGGCGAACGAACACGACAAATTCACCGGCATCATCAGAAACATTGGATAAATTTTAGCTTTCTGAAAAAATCAAATATATACATAATTTGAATTAAGTCACTCGCGACTTCGTCGCCCGTACTCTTGCTAAACTGGCAACGATGGGCAAAAGTATATTGGCCACAGCTGCATTACTCGTAAATTGGGTGACAAAAGCTCCAATCAAACACCCAACAACCATTATCACCAATTTCGGATAAGTGGTTACAGCGTTCAATTCATTCGCTACCATTTTGCCCAAACCACTTGCTTTCATACCATCAGCGATGGCAAAACCACCACCCATCAGAAAAATTAAACTCCAATGCATTTTTTTCTGAACGTATTGCCATGTTATTAATTTGAGAGAAATTTCGCGAGTGCAATCGTAGCGGGCTGGGATGATGAAAAGGAGGAGGACGACAATCATGGCGGCTGTGGCGTCACCAGTCTACAATTGTTTATTTGACAGTGTTGCTAATAGAAACGAACCAAGCCAACTTAATGTGACAAAAAATAAATTAATTAATTGTTTTATTTTTTAATTATGTCAAAAGTATTCGAAACAATGCAAATCATTCAAGTATTTAAATTTTGCCAAAAAAATTTTTTTTTCTTTGATAAAATTATAATTCTTACAGCAGTGTTTGTGATAAGGTCAGGCCAGCCTTTCATGAACCCAGGCCGTCTCAAAAACCATAAAAGCGCAGCCATAACAAACAAAATCCCTACTAGTACTTCATGGATGGTGAAAAGCCCCATTTCGGCCAATTTATCAGTTAATACTTGTCTTGTAATTTTTTCACCCTCTTTTCCCACATCTATGGCTTTGGCGTCCTCTGAGTTCGGACGCCATAAGCCCATGAACCAGAATTGCATCCAAATCCATGTTGGGTACATTATTGCCAACATTAAAGGCACATTTGCAGCCAACCATTTGTTAAATTCAACACCGTTGCTTTTAGGGAATTCTGTCTCGTAAATGCCTTTGAGTACTAGGTTGGTACCACTGCCCACAATACATCTGTGACACAAAAATTAGCTTTTTTTTGCTACAGATTATTAAAATACAAGCAATTAGAATGTTAAATATGTATTTGAAAAAAAAATTGACCAATTTAAACTTAAGATCATATTTTTGAAAACACTGCAAATATCGTTAAACATACGCAAAATATATTCAAACCAAAGTTGTAGAGAATTAAATTTCCTACAAAAAAGTTAACAAGACTTTTTCTCTATCTTTAATAGTTTAAGTTATACAAGCGTTCAAAGATTAGATAAATACTACTCTACCATTGACGTAACAGAAAATTAGTTCAAACTTCTAAACCGTGAAAGATAGAAATTTAGTGTAAAGAACTTTTTTGTAGAAAATTTTATTCTCTACAAGTTTGTTCCTTACAATTTTTTTGTATCTTTTACCGTATTTTAATAGTGAATTAAAAAAATAGTAATTAACAACTGTTTCACATTTATGAAAACACTGCAAGTATCGTTAAAGATTCGCAAAAAATGTTCGAATCAAAATTGTAGAGAATTAAATTTGCTACAAAAAAGTTAACACGACTTTTTCTGTATCTTCAATAGTTTAAGTTCTACAAGCGTTCAAAGTTAGACAAGTACTCTTTTGTTACCAGTGACGTATCAGAAAAATAGTTTAAACTTCTAAACCGTTAATGACACAAATTTAGTGTAAAGAACTTTTTTGTAGAAAATTTAATTCTCTACAACTTTGTTTCTTACAATTTTTTTGAATCTGTTTCCGTATTTTAATAGTGAATTAAAAAAATAGTAATTAACAACTGTTTCACATTTATGAAAACACTGCAAGTATCGTGAAAGATACGCAAAAAATGTTCGAATGAAAGTTGTAGAGAATTAAATTTGCTACAAAAAAGTTAACATGACTTTTTCTGTATCTTCAATAGTTTTAGTTCTACAAGCGTTCAAAGTTAGACAAATACTCTTCTGTTACCAGTGACGTAACAGAAAACTAGTTTAAACTTCTAAACCGTTAAAGATACAAAATTAGTGTAGAAAACTTTTTTGTAGAAAATTTAATTCTCTACAACTTTGTTCTTTACAATTATCTTGTATCTCGAACCGTAGTCGTAGTATTTTAAAAAATATGGACCAAAATTTGAAAAAAAAAAATTATTACCCCAATCCTCCAATGGTGGCTGCATATGCCGTACCAATATAGAAACACATCGTAACTCTTGTTGGACGTTTGGTGGATTCATCAAATTGTCCTTCTTCATCAACTTCACCTTCGTACATTTTTCCAAGACCTTGGGCTTCCAGTTCTTCCAAAACTGCCTGAATTATGGGCAACATCATTGCAGTGGCTGCAGTGTTTGATATCCACATTGATACCAACATGGTTAAGGTGACTAGACCGAAGTGCAAACGGCGATAACTGCACCCAATCTAAATTTTTGATTTTTTTGTAGCTTTTTATTTACTGATTCAGAAAAATTAAGGAAAATTAAAAAAAAATTATTTATTTTAATTTTTTCTATTATTATTTGTTTATTACTATTTACTTTGGCAACAAATTTATTATTATTATTTTGAATTTTTATGTTTTATTTTGTATTTGTATCAATCTTTTTATATTTAATTTTTATTTTGTGTCTTGTATTTTTTTAGTACTTTGCTTTTTGTTGTGTGTTTTTGTAATTTTTTAAACGAAATTCTTTACCATTTTGATCGCCCGTAGCGAAATCCTCGTATGCAAATTACAATACTCAATAGCAAGTGCAATAATCAAGCCACCAATAAACATCATGTTCGACTCCTTGAAGTAGCTCATGGTCGTAGTCCTGGTGTCCAAAATCCCCATAATCGGGAAGAAAATAATGGGAAACAGCCCAGTAACTCCCGAGGGAAGAATCTCCAACACCCAGAACCCGGCCATCAAACAAACCACGTACAGACAGCGCATTTCAGCGATATTATTTGTCAGGAAGATGGGGAGCAGCGCTATGGGGAAGAGCACCATGAAGAGGCTCTTCCAGTAGATTTTGAGGGCCTGGAGCGTTGGCCCCGCCATTGCAATTTGACACGTGACAAAACTAGAAAAAACGCAAACTTGGCGATTTTTGTAAATTTTTTCTAAATGGTGTATTGTTGGTTGCCTAACACGTTGTACTTAAACTGCGTTTTTGTGAAAACTGCCAGGTGCATCATTATGCGGTTTTTTTTATTGGATTCACAACTAAACAAACTATCGTTAAAAAAAAATAGCTACAACAATCTGAAAAAAAATTGTTTTTTTTTTTCAATTTTTTTTCTCATTTAAAAATTTATATCTTCCGAACCCCACTATTGTTGTAAATGAGATTTGGGACAATTACAGATGTGGACAATGACTATTAGCTCCCAAAAATTTGTTTAAAAATATTGAGTAAAACTGTGCGGAAAAAAATCATGTTTGGTGTAAGTTGGGAAAAATCCAATTTTTCTCGAACTTCACTTCAAAAATTTGTATCTTCGAAACTCAACTTATTTCGACGATGAAATTTTGTACAGAAATAGTCCGAGATAATGTCTATTAGTTTTTCAAATATCGTTGAAAAATATTAGCTACAACAATCTGAAAAAAAAATTGTATAAGGTGGCAATAATCAAATTTTTCATCAACTTAAATTAAAAAATTCATATCTTCCTAACCCGACTTTTTTTCTAAATAAGATTTGGGACAGTTACAGATGTGGACAATGACTATTAGCTCCCGAAAATTCGTTTAAAAATATTGAGTGGAACTGTGCGAAAAAAATTCATGTTAGTAGTAAAAAGGCAAAAATCCAATTTTTTTCCAACTTTATTTCAAAAATTCATATCTTCGAAACTCGATTTATTTTGACAATGAAATTGTGTACAATTATAGCCCAAAATAGTGTCTATTAATTCCAAAAATATCATTAAAAAATATCAGCTACAACAGTCTGAAAAAAAAATTGAATAAGGTGGCAATAATCTAATTTTTCCTCAACTTAAATTAAAAAATTCATATCTTCCGAACTTTTTTTCTAAGTGAGATTTTGGACAATTACAGACGTGGACAATGACTATTAGCTCCCAAAAATTCGTTTAAAAATATTGAGTAAAACTGTGCGGAAAAAAATCATGTTTGGTGTAAGTTGGGAAAAATCCAATTTTTCTCGAACTTCACTTCAAAAATTTATATCTTCGAAACTCAACTTATTTCGACGATGAAATTTTGTACAGATATAGTCCGAGATAATGTCTATTAGTTTTTCAAATATTGTTGAAAAATATTAGCTACAACAATCTGAAAAAAAATTGTATAAGGTGGCAATAATCAAATTTTTCATCAACTTAAATTAAAAAATTCATATCTTCCGAACCCGACTTTTTTTCTAAATAAGATTTGGGACAGTCACAGGTGTGGACAATGACTATTAGCTTCCGAAAATTCGTTTAAAAATATTGAGTGGAACTGTGCGAAAAAAAATTATGTTTGGAGTAAAAAACAAAAATTCAATTTTCTTCCAACTTTATTTGAAAAATTTATATCTTCGAAACCCGATTTATTTCGACAATGAAATTGTGTACAATTATGTCCCAAAATAGTGTCTATTAATTCCAAAAATATCATTAAAAAATATCAGCTACAACAATCTGAAAAAAAATGTATAAGGTGGCATTAATCAAATTTTTCATCAACTTAAATTAAAAAATTCATATCTTCCGAACTCGACTTTTTTTCTAAATAAGATTTGGGATAGTCACAGATGTGGACAATGACTATTAGCTCCCAAAAATTCGTTTAAAAATATTAAGTGGAACTGTGCGAAAAAAATTCATGTTTGCAGTAAAAACGCAAAAATCTAATTTTCCTCTAACTTCAATTTAAAAATTTATATCTTCGAAACCCAACTTATTTCGACAAGGAAATTTTGTACAATTATAGACCAAAATAGTGTCTATTCATTCCCAAAATAAAAACATATTAGCTACAATAATCTGAAAAAAAAAATTATGAGGAAGCAATAATGTAATTTTGCCTCAACTTATATTAAAAAATTCATATCTTCCTAACCCGACTTTCTTTCCAAATGCGATTTTGGACAATTACAGACGTGGACAATGTCTGTTAGCTCCCAAAAATTCGTTTAAAAATATTAAGTGGAACTGTGCGAAAACAATTCATGTTTGCAGTAAAAACGCAAAAATCTAATTTTCCTCTAACTTCAATTTAAAAATTTATATCTTTAAAATCCGACTTATTTCGAAAATGAAATTTTGTACAATTATAGCCCAAGATAGTTTCTTTTAATTCCCAAAACGCCATTAAAAAATATTGACTACAACAGTCTGAAAAAAAAATTGTATATAGTGCAATTATCTAATTTTTCCTGAACTTAAATTAAAAAATTCATATCTTCCAAACCCGACTTTTTTTCTAAATGAGATTTGGGACAATTACAGATGTGGACAATGACTGTAAGTTCCCAAAAATTTGTTTAGAAATATTGAGTGAAACTGTGCGAAAAAAATTCATGTTTTCAGTAAAAACGCAAAAATCTAATTTTCCTCTAACTTCAATTTAAAAATTTATATCTTCAAAATCCGACTTATTTCGAAAATGAAATTTTGTATAATTATAGTCCAAAATAGTTTCTTTTAACTCCCAAAACGCCATTAAAAAATATTGACCACAACGGTCTGAAAAAAAAAATTGTATAAAGTGCAATTATCTAATTTTTCCTGAACTTAAATTAAAAAATTCATATCTTCCGAACCCTACATTTTTTCTAAATGAGATTTAGGACAATTACAGATGTGGATAATGACTATTAGCTCCCAAAAATTCGTTTAAAAATATTGAGTAAAACTGTGCGGAAAAAAATCATGTTTGGTGTAAGTTGGGAAAAATCCAATTTTTCTCGAACTTCACTTCAAAAGTTTATATCTTCGAAACTCAACTTATTTCGACGATGAAATTTTGTACAGATATAGTACGAGATAATGTCTATTAGTTTTTCAGATATCGTTGAAAAATATTAGCTACAACAATCTGAAAAAAAAATTGTATAAGGTGGCAATAATCAAATTTTTCATCAACTTATATTAAAAAATTCATATCTTCCGAACCCGACTTTTTTTCTAAATAAGATTTGGGACAGTCGCAGATGTGGACAATGACTATTAGCTCCCAAAAATTCGTTTAAAAATATTGAGTGGAACTGTGCGAAAAAAAATTATGTTTGGAGTAAAAAACAAAAATCCAATTTTCTTCTAACTTTACTTCAAAAATTCATATCTTTGAAACCCGATTTATTTCGACAATGAAATTGTGTACAATTTTAGCCCAAAATAGTGTCTATTAATTTCAAAAATATTAAAAAATATCAGCTACAACAGTCTGAAAAAAAAATTGAATAAGGTGGCAATAATCTAATTTTTCCTCAACTTAAATTAAAAACTTCATATCTTCCGAACCCGACTTTTTTTCTAAGTGAGATTTTGGACAATTACAGACGTGGACAATGACTATTAGCTCCCAGAAATTCGTTTAAAAATATTAAGTGGAACTGTGCGAAAAAAATTCATGTTTTCAGTAAAAACGCAAAAATCAAATTTTCCTCTAACTTCAATTTAAAAATTTATATCTTCGAAACCCAACTTATTTCGACAACGAAATTTTGTACAATTATAGACCAAAATAGTGTCTATTTATTCCCAAAATAACGTTAAAACATATTAGCTACAATAATCTGAAAAAAAAAATTATGAGTAAGCAATAATGTAATTTTGCCTCAACTTATATTAAAAAATTCATATCTTCCTAACCCGACTTTTTTTCTAAATGCGATTTTGGACAATTACAGACGTGGACAATGTCTGTTAGCTCCCAAAAATTCGTTTAAAAATATTAAGTGGAACTGTGCGAAAAAAATTCATGTTTGCAGTAAAAACGCAAAAATCTAATTTTCCTCTAACTTCAATTTAAAAATTTATATCTTTAAAATCCGACTTATTTCGAAAATAAAATTTTGTACAATTATAGCCCAAGATAGTTTCTTTTAATTCCCAAAACGCCATTAAAAAATATTGACTACAACAGTCTGAAAAAAAATATTGTATAAGGTGGCAATGATCTAATTTTTCCTGAACTTAAATTAAAAAATTCATATCTTCCAAACCCGACTTTTTTTCTAAATGAGATTTGGGACAATCACAGATGTGGACAATGACTGTAAGCTCCCAAAAATTTGTTTAGAAATATTGAGTGAAACTGTGCGAAAAAAATTCATGTTTGCAGTAAAAACGCAAAAGTCTAATTTTCCTCTAATTTCAATTTAAAAATTTATATCTTCAAAATCCGACTTATTTCGAAAATGAAATTTTGTACAATTATAGCCCAAAATAGTTTCTTTTAACTCCCAAAACGCCATTAAAAAATATTGACCACAACGGTCTGAAAAAAAAAATGTATAAAGTGCATTTATCTAATTTTTCCTGAACTTAAATTAAAAAATTCATATCTTCCGAACCCTACATTTTTTCTAAATGAGATTTAGGACAATTACAGATGTGGATAATGACTATTAGCTCCCAAAAATTCGTTTAAAAATATTAACTATAACTGTGCGAAAAAAATTCATGTTAGTAGTAAAAACGCAAAAATCCAATTTTTTTCCAACTTCACTTCAAAAATTTATATATTCAAAACCCAACTTATTTCAACAATGAAATTTTACACATTAATTGCCCAAAATAGTATCTTTTAATTTCCAAAACGCCATTAAAAAATATTGACTACAACAGTCTGAAAAAAAATATTGTATAAGATGGCAGTGATCTAATTTTTCCTGAACTTAAATTAAAAAAATCATATCTTCCGAACCCGACTATTTTCTTAAATGAAATTTGGCACAATTATGTAACTATACAATGGCTATTAGCTGCCAAAATTTCGTTCAAAAACATTGATCGCAACTTTGCGAAAAAAATTCATGTTTGGTGTAAGATGGGAAAAATCTACTTTTCTTCCAAATTCACTTCAAAAATTTATATCCTCGAAACCAGACTTACCTCAACAATGAAATTTTGTACGATTATAGCCCAAAATAGTGTCTTTTAATTTCCAAAACGCCATTAAAAAATATTGACTACAACAGTTTGTAAAAACTTTTGAGCAAAATTTCGTCAAAAATATCCAAAAAAATGAAAAAAATTTTGTCAATTTTTATTTTTTTTCAAACACATTTTCGAGTTTGCCAAAATTAATGTCACACCCCTGTCACCAAAAATCAAAATTTGGGCCTGAAAATGGCCACAATGAGAGAATCCTTAATCATCGTCCTGCTCAACTACAAACTAATCTTCCTTTTAGTGTATCCTTTGCTCCTAATCTTCCTTTTTTCCCTTGATATTTTCGGGGCGAAATCAACCGGAAACGCCTGGCTTTACATCACCTTCCTGATGATTGGTTTCTGGATCCTGGAACCGCTACCCATCGGAGTCACTTCCTTGATCCCCCTCGTCCTCTTCCCCCTTCTGGCGGTCCTCAACACCAAGAAAACCTGCTTCAACTACTTCCACGACCTCAACATGACCCTAATCGCCGCCCTCTTGCTGGGCCTTTCCGCAGAAATGTGCAACTTACACACCAGAACCTCCCTTAGGATCATCAAACTGGTGACAGGACTTCCACCACAAGATTAAACAACAAACAATCAAGTAGGTTGGTTTCAGGTACCACTTGCTGAGCTTGTTTTTCACCATTTTGACAATTGCCATCTCGATGTTTTTCTCAAACACCACGACCACGTGCTTCATGATGGTCATCGTCAAGGAGGTCCTGCACCAGATGGACGACATGGGCTTGGCGAAGATGTGGCTGGATGAGGACCAGCAGAACCCAACACACCTAACCAAGGGCTTCTACCTTGGTACCGCCTACATGGCCACCATTGGCGGCCTGGGCACCCTAATGGGCAGCGGTACCAACCTAGCCTTCCATGAACTAGTACCAACCAACTTCGGCGTCTGGTTCGCCCTAAACCTCCTCCTGATCATCCTAACAGCGGTACCAACTTGGGCCATCTTGCAGTACTGGTACCTGGGGTGGGGGCGCCCCAGCTCACGCGATTCCCTCGCCATTACTTTCACAACTGAAGAAATCGAAATCGCGAACGAAAACTTAAACAAGAAATTATCCCAACTCGAAAAATGGTCACACCACGAAATTTTCGTCCTCATAATAATCATAGTAAGCGTGGTATTGCTATTTTTGCGGCGGGTGACCTTCATGAACCCTTGGCCCACTTGGATCACGGAAACCAAAGTCGGCGATGCTACGACCTTGACCATTTTCACCGTTCTTTTGTTTGTGGTGCCGTCGCGTCCGGAATTTTGGCACATTTATGACAAGGACGAGAGCAAGCGTCCAATCAAAACATCGCCCGGTTTGATCACGTGGAAGTGGGCCAATCAGAGGATGCATTGGAGTTTGATTTTTGTGATGGGCGGGGCTTTCGCCCTCGCTGATGCGCTGGACAGGAATGGATATATCAAGTTTTGGGATTATGATGCTCTGAGTTATGATAAGCAAATTGTCGGGGTTTTGGTCACTGTGGTTGTGATGACGCAGTTTATGGCCAACGCCGATTTGGTGAAGATTTTTGTCCCGTTGATGGTTTCGATTGGGAAGGTAGAGTGCGCGCACTCGGTTTGGCAAACTTTAGTTTGTTGAACAATTTTTTTTAGAGGTTTAGTGATGTTCCACAAATGTATTACATGTTGCCGGTGGTTTGGTGTTGCAGTTTTGCGTTTGTTCTTCCTGTGGGAACGCCGCCTAATGCGATTGTTGGGGTTATGGGGAATATCAAGACGGTTGAGTTTGTCAAAATTGGATTGGTTGTTTTATTGGTGGCTATTGTAATGATGTGTGCGATTTTCTTTCTACTAGTGCACAGAATTTGG